>NW_008339431.1:24126-64303 GCF_000622305.1 Nannospalax galili
AAACAGGGTCTCACTATGTAGCATAGACCAGGCTAGTCTCAAACTCCTAGAGATACGTATGCCTGCCTCTGCCTCTCCCAAGTGAATGTTTGAATTAAAGGCATTTACCATCATGTCTGGCTATTACTGGTTTTTGTTTAGATTTATTTTATTTTATATGTATGAGTGTTTTGCCTGCATGTATGTACATGCCCCAGGCATAAGCAGGAGCCTGCAGAGGCCAGAAGGGCATATCAGATCCCCTGAACTGGGACTAAAGACAGTTGTGAATTCCCATGTGGGAACTGAACCTGGGTCCTCTGCAAGAGAAACCAGTGCTCTTAACTGCTGAGCCATCTCTCCAGCCCCTGGATTTTGTTTCTCTGAGAGAAGGTCTCATATAGCCCAGGCTGGCTTCAAACTCCCTATGTAGCTGAGGTTAGCCTTGAACTCCTGATCCTCCTGCCAGACATTTAGTGAGCATTTCCAACCAGTCAGGTTTGAGATTGGCTGCCCTCACATACAGTTGGCATTCTATCTGCAGGTTCTAAATCTGTAGACTCAACTACTTTGGATAAAAAGCATTTCAAGTAAAACAATTCCATCTGAATCCAAGATTCAGTTGCTTTGAAAAGAAAATATTCTATTCTAAACAACTTGTTATTTCCTAAATAATGCTATATAACAACAATTCCATTGTTATAGGTCTTTTGTAAATACTTAACAAGTAAATGAATAAACTTATTTATTCATTTGTTTATTTTATTTTGAGACAGGGTCTCCCTGTAGCCCCAACTGGCCTGGAGCTCCCTATATAGACCAGGTTGGCCTCGATCTCATAGAGATCTGCCTGCCTCTGTCTCTTGAGTGCTGAAATTAAAGGTGTGTGCTACCACGCTCAGCAAAGATTTAAGTTCCTTTTATTTAAGTATATGTGTGTGTATCTCTGTATACATGCCATATGTGTACAGGTTCCTGTGGAGGCCAAGAGAGAGCATCAGATCCCCTGGAGCTGGAGTTAGAGGAGGTTGTGAGACACCCCACATGGGTGCTGGGAACTGAACTTCGGTCCTCTGGAAGAGCAGCAAGCACTCTTAACTGCTGAATGGCATCTCTAGTCCCCTGTATTAGGTCTTATAAGTCACCTGGAGATGATTTAAGTTGTATATGAAAGAGGGGACTGGAGAGATGGCTCTGCAGTTAAGAGCACCTGCTGCTGTTGCAGATGATCCAGGTTCCATTCCCAACACCCACATGGCAGCTAACAACGGTTTATGACTCCAGTTCCATGGGATCTGATGCCCTCTTCTGGCCTCCAAGGGCATTGCATGCACATGGTATACTTACACACATGCAGGCAAAACACTCACACATATAAAATGTATTGCTTGCACATAGGTAGGTGCACCTGTGTCATGCAATGCTCTCAGAGGCCATAAAGGGCATCAGATCCCTCTGGAAGTGGAGTTATGGATGGATGTTAGCCACTACACATAAAATCTTTTAAAAATTAAAGTGTATGAGGAGGAATGAGGATGTGATTCAGTTGGTAGAATAGCAGGTACAAGGCTCTGACTTTGATCCCCAGCATCACTGGGAATGAACTGGATATGGATAGTGGTGCACATATCTTGTAATCCAATCACTTGGGAGGTAAAGGAGAATCAGAAGTTCAAGGTCAGCCTCAGCTACATAGGCAGTTCAAGGCCAACCTGGAACTACATGAGATCCTACCTAAAAAATATATATGGGAAGATGTGCGTGTTATATGCACATTCTACTATTATACATAAGGGACTTGAGCCTCTGCAAATTTTGGTACCTTGGGGAGCTTGGAACCCATCCAGGGTATTTCTGGACAACTGTATATGTTAGCCTATGGAAACCTCGGAGGAGGAATTCAATAGCAACTACTTTCTGAGGGTGGAGAGCATCTGCACCTCCCTCCAGTGCCTGGCATAGGTCCTGGCACACAGTGCTGAGTTTTCCAAGTGACTAATAGAAATTCTGACTCACAAAGCAAGTTCCCAGAACCTCAATTTCCTGATGTCTACACTGCCTCTCCCCAGTGGGTCAGAAAAAGTAACTTCTTTTTTTGTGAAAGATTTTATTGAGATAAGGGTCTTCATTCCTTTCCAATACCACACTTGATGTACTGTGCAATAAATATAGAGAGGCCCTGGACTGAAGAGATGACTCAGCAGTTAAAAGCACTGACTGCTCTTGCAGAGTTTGGTTCCCAGCACCCACATGACTGCTAACAGCCATCCGTACTCCAGTTCCAGGGGATCCAATGTTCTCTTCTGATCTCTGAATGGTCATTATACAACACAGGTGTACATACATACATGCCGGCAATATACTCATACACATAAGATAAAAGTAATAAATAAAATATTTTAATAAATAAATAAATACAGAGGATGCCCTTTATTTGAAAGAACAGAACAGGTCTGAGAGAACTGTTCCCATGGAACAGTCCCATGGAACTCCCTGTTGGTTAAACTACACTAGGAGTCAGACTCTTGAATGCAGCACCACCACAAATCTTAACAACATAGGTTAAAAGGTCCCTCAAGAGCTGGGACTGGACTGGAGGCCTGTAATAGTAGCTGCTAGAGAATATGAGGCCAGAGAATCATGAGTTCAAGGCCTGCCTGGGCAGCTGTGATGATTAGTGTTTTGTCAACTTGACACAAACTAGAGTTACCTGGGAAGAGGAAATCTCAATTTTGGAATTTCCTCCATCAGACTGGCCTGTGGCCACTTCAGTGGGGCATTTTCTCAATTGTTGATGATGTAGGAGGGCCTAGCCCACCGAGGGCCATGTCATCCCTGGGCAGGTAGGCTTGGGCTGTATAAGAAAGACAGCTGAGCAAGCCAGGTGAAGCAAGCCAGTGAGCAGTGTTCCTCCGTGGTCTCTGCTTCAGGTTTGTACCTCCAGGTTCCTTCCTTGAGTTCCTGCCTGACTCTCCTCAAGGATAGAATTTCCTCAGTGTTGGTGTTGATCAGCAATACAAAGTATCTAGGATAGCAGCTTGGTGATACCCTACTCAAAATTTAAAAATAGGAAGCATGTGCAAGGCCCTGGGTTCAATCCCCAGTATTGAAAAAAAATCACCTTCTCTACACACTCTGCATTGAGACAGTAGAGCCTCCATGTAACAAAGCATCATTCAGTATGTCCAGACTCCATGACAACCACCAAACGAAGTTCCTTAGAAGCAGGACAGTTTCTGGTTTATTTCTGAAGCTCCAGTCTCCAGGTTATAACTGGCATCACTTGCTGGGACTTGCAGCCTGAATTGAAAGACCCCCCCCCGCAAGGAATGGCAGTGGTGAGTCTCAACAAGGGCTTCTTCTGGCTTGCACTCTGTCCCACCCTAGCTCACCCCCCGACAACGCCCCAGCTCTGTGAGACTGACACTCAGAGCTGAGAGGTACAATCTAGGTGCGTGCTAGACTCAGACTCTGTGGTTTTGAGATAGTAACCAATGTGCTTACAAGCCCTGTTCCTTCAATCCTTTCCTCCAAACCTCTCACCTCACCCCAAGTGTGCTCCAGCCCTATAGAAACATCTGCCCTTCTCTGATGTTCCAAAATACTTTCTTTGCCAGAAGTGATTTTTGTCCCCTCTTTATTGACACAAAACATTGCTACTATGGGGGCATGGTGGCTCTAAGCTCAGTCTCTTCCTCAGCTATTTAGGAGGCTAGGAGTATGGGGGAGGTGACCTGAGCCCATAGGTTTCAGAAAAGCCTGGGTAACATAGTGAGACCTCACCTCGTCTCAAAATTAATTCATAGGACTGGGAATGTAGTTCAGCTGATGGAGAATTTGCCTGGCATACACGAAACGCTGGATTCGATTCCCAGTATCACATAAAGAAGATTTGATGTAATGCCAGCACTCAGGAGGTAGAAGTTCAGTCATTCTCAGCTACATAGGGAGTTCAAGACCAGCCTGGGCTACATGAAACTCTGACTTTAATTAATTTATTAATTAATTTTAAAAACGGACACTGGGGCTCACACCTGTATTTCCAGTACCTAGAAGGTTGAGGCAGGAGGATTGTTGTGAGTTCCAGGCTGGTGTGAGCTACATAGCAAGATTCTGTCTCAAAAAACCAAATGATAGAGGCTGGAGAGATGGCTCAGCAATTAAGAACACTGGCTGCTCTTGCAGAGAGCCCAGGTTTGATTCCCAGCACCTACATGACAGCCAACAGCAGTCCATAACTCTAGTTCTAGGGGATCTGATGCCCTTTTCTGACCTCTGAGGGCACCGTACAACATGGGTGAACTTACACACACGCAGGCAAAGACCCGCGTTTAAATCCCAGCACCCACAAGACAGCTAACAACGGTCCGTAACTCCAGTTCCAGAGGATCCAACAGTCTCTTCTGTTCTCCTCGGGCATTGCACGATACGGGTGCACTTATCTGCATGCAGGCAACACACTCGTATAAATAAAATATTTTTTAAAAAATCAGGCCAGGTGTGGTGGCACATACCTTTAGTCCCAGTACTTGGGAGGCAGAGGGAGGTGGCTCTCTTGTGATTTCAAGGCCAGCTTGGTCTATAAAGCAAGTTCTAGGCCAGCTGGGGCTACAGGAAGACCCTGTCTCAAAAAGACCAATATATCTCAGCAATTTAGAGCACTGTTTTTGCAGAAGATCCGGGTTTGAATCCAAGCACCCACATGGCAGCCAACAACTGTCCATAACTCCAGTCTCAGCGGATCCGACAGCTTCTGACCTCTGAGGGCATTACACGCATGGGTGCATTTTACCTACATGCAGGCAATACACACATACACGTAAAATAAAAATAATAAATAAAATTAAAAAAATAAAAATAAAATAAGCGGGGCTGGAGAGGTAGCTCAGTAGTTAAGAACACTGACGGTTCTTAGACCCATGTTCAAATCCCAGCACCCACATGGTGGTTGATGACCATCCATAATTCCAGTTCCAGGGGATCTGACATCCTCTTCTGATCTCTGAGGGCACTGTATGCCAAGGTTGCACTTAACATAAAATAAAAATAAAATAAAGCTGGGTGTGGTGGTGCATGCCTTTAGTCCCAGCACTTGGGAGGCAGAGGCAGGCAGACCTCTGTAAGTTCTAGGTCAGCCTGGTCTCCATAGCAAATCCAGGCCAGCTGTGGCTACAGGGAGACCCTGTCCTAAAAAGACCGAAAATAAAGAAATAAATAAAAAATAAAAATAAATCAAATAATAAGTAAATAGATAATAGATTGCTATTTATCCCTCAGAATCCAAATCAAGGGTCACACTCTGTCCACTCTGTCCACTCTGTCCCCCTACCATCCTCTCCTTCAGTCTCTGAGCCCATGCCCCCACCCAACTTCCTTTTTCTTTTTCCATTAAAAAATTTCTTTTTTGAAACGGTCTTATTATGCAGCCTTGGGACTCATTGTGTAAACCAGGCTGACCTTGAATGTACAGATATCCACCTGCTTCTGGTGTGCTGGGATCAAAGGTGTGTACCACCACACCCAGCCCTTCCCCTTCCTTGTTTAACAGGCAAGTCCTTGAGCCCACAGTTTTCTGCCAACAGGACCTCCTGCACCATTTGCTTTGTGAAGCGCAGAGCAAAGACCTGGCACTGGGGAGTAGAGGTGGCAAACCCTGCTCAGCCAGATTTGACTGAGAGAAATATTTGTCTGTCTGTCCCCCAAGCATATTTTAAAAGGTTTCATTAAATCATCAGCAATAAGAACTAGAGAGATGGCTCAGCAGTTAAGAGCACTTACTGCTTTTCCAGAAGACTGGGTTCTGTTCCCAGTACTTAAATGCAGCTGACACCAGTCTTTAACTAACATCAAACATAGTGTACTTACATATATGCAGGCAAAACACTCTTACACATAAAATATTTTTATTTTTTATTTTATTTTTTATTTTTATTTTATGTGTATGAGTGTCTTGCCTGCATGTGTATAAGTGCACCTGTGTTACCTGTGTTGTGCAATGCCCTTGGAGGTCAGAAGAGGGTGTCGAATCCCCTGGAACTGGAGTTACGGACAGTTGTTAGCTGCCATGTGGGTGCTGGGATTCGAACCTGGGTCTTCTGCAAGAACAGTGTTCTTAACTGCTGAGCCATCTCTCCAGCCCCACATAAAATATTTTTAAAAAATCATCAACAATGGCAATTCTCTCTTTAAAAATTATTTTTTATTTTATGTGTATGAGTGTCTTGCCTGCATGTGTATAAGTGCACCTGTGTTACCTGTGTTGTGCAATGCCCTTGGAGGTCAGAAGAGGGTGTCGAATCCCCTGGAACTGGAGTTATAGGCGATTGTTGGCTGCTATATGGATGCTGGGAATTGAACCTGGGTCCTCTGAAAGAGCAGTCAGTGCTGTTAACAGATGAGCCTCTCTCCAGCCCCCGGTCTCACTATATAGTCCTGATTGGCCTAGAACTCGCTATGTAGACCAAGCTGGCCTCTTATTCACAGAGATCCACCTGTTTCTGCCTCCCAAATGCTGGGATTAAAGGAAAATACCACCATGCCCAATGAAAAAGAAATCTTTTTAAAAGAAAGACAAATAGAACCAGGTATGGTGGCACAGGCCTTTAATTCCAGCACTTGGAAAGTAGAGGTAGGCAGATCTCTATGAGATCAAGGCCAGCATAGTCTATATATTGGGTTCTCGGTTCTATGTCAGCTGGTGCTATAGGGAGACCCTGTCTTAACATCCACCCCCACTCTGAAAATAAAAGAAAAACAAATGACTTGAAAACCTTGCTATATATTGGATGAGAAAAAGACCTATAATTAGGAAGTACAGATTCAGGAGGGTTTGGTCAGCCTGTGCCATGGTAACTACCACCTGGATTGTGAGTTCTTGTGGGATGGATCAGTTAGAATATTGTAAGTGTGGACCATCTTGTACTTGCATCCTAATTTACCTTTCCTATTAGATAGGATAATTTATCTCTCTTATTGGTAGGAGAGCGATGGGCTGTTGATTTCATTGTTACAGGTTGAGGAACTGAGGTTCCAAAGGTTTAGCAGCTTGCTCAAGGTGAGGCTATCAGGTAGATATACTGGGATGGGCCCTAAGTCCTTCTGAGTTGTAGACCCTTGTCAGGTGCTGGCATGTCTCCACAGAGTCCCAGGGGGCGCCTTCACCCATTCAAGCCAGCTAAATGGGCTACCTGGTGCCGTCATGGCATTCTGTTTCTCTCCAGTGTTTCCAAAGTAGAGATGAACTTGAACTTGTTTTTTCTGGTGCCATTTATTCATCTAGCAGTCCCCATCACAAGACCCCAGAGCTGGGCTATAAGCCAGATTCATCAGTGGGCCTTTAGGATTTAGCACAGCTCCTGGCACTTGGCAGGGCTCAGGACATGCTTTTATTTTTATTTTTGAATTATTTATTTATTTATTTATTTATTTATTTATTTATTTATTTATTGATCTTTTTGAGACAGGCCCCAGCTGACCTGGAATATGCTATGTAGACCAGGCCGACCTTGAACTCAGAGATCTGCCTGCCTCTGCCTCCCAGGTGCTGGGACTAAAGGTGTGTGCCACTATGCCTGGTCTGAATTTATTTATCTTTTTATGTATATAAGTGTTTTCCCTGTTTGCATGTAAGTGTACTCATGTGGAAACCAGAAGAGGGGACAGATCCTCTGGATCTGGAGGTAAGGACAGTTGTTAGTTGCTATGTGACTATTGGGAACTGAACCCAGGTCCTCGCAAGAGTAGCCAATGCCTTAAGTGTTGAGGAATCTCTCTAGCTCAAGACATTCTTATTTTTGAGACAGGGCCTCACTTTGTGCCCCTGACTGGCCTGGAACTTGCTATGTAGACCAGGCTGTCCTGGAACTCACTGAGTTCCACTAGCCTCTGCCTCCTGAGTGCTGGGATAAAAGGCATGTGCCACTATGCCCAGCCCTAGGATGTGTTTGTTGAGTGAGTATGTGTAACCTAATGTCTGCATAGAGGGTGGAGGTGGGGTAAAGTAGGAAGGGGTAAGGAGGACCAGATGGATACCATCTTGGTGCCATGATTGTCAAAAAGACATGCACCGCAGATCACCACTTTCCTCTGGTCTGAGAGTCTCCTGCCCAACTCTCCCGGTAGAATGTCAAGGAATGCCATCTTGGTGTGTCAGCATCAGGATGTCAGATGCCCATTACTGCACTTCCTGTGTGCACTGATCACACCACACCTCACCCCCATCCTCTCAGGGGCCTCATGAGAGCTGTGGCCTGAGCTGGTCTGGCACTGCTCTTGGGCTAAGTAACTGTCTTGGGCTTGTCCAGCTCTAGTGGGTAGGCCTGTCTGAGAATAAAGCTAAGCCTCTTGAAGCTCCTCAGCCTGGACCCTCTCCATAGATTCTTCCCACAGGGTCAGGAGGTAAAGATTCCCCTGGCATGGGAACCCCAGGAATGGGAGAGTTTTGTGAAACAAACAAAGAGACCACCAGGAGGATGGCTTCTCCTCCCTCTCTGAAGCTTCTCAGATTCCCACAGCCCAGCAGCCGCCTCTGTCTCCTGACTCTGACCTTTCCTTATCCTCTGGTGGGAGTCACAGTGCTGAAGGTGAGTTGCAATTTGATGACCCACCTGTGAGCCCTGGACAAGGAGCAGGGTTGTGTGTGTGTGTGTGTGTGTGTGTGTGTGTGTGTGTGTGACTATGTAGGGCACATAATGACATCAGGGCGTTTTTCTGTGTGCAAGGTGCTGACTGTCCCCCAAATTGCTTTATGATATTAATTACTTAGGGCACCTACTAAGAGTAAAAGCAAATTGGGCATGGTGGCACATACCTATAATCTTAGCATTTGCAAGTGGAGGTTGGAGGAACAGGAGTTAAAGGTCATCCTTGGCTACATAGTAAGTTTAGGCCAACCTGAGCTACATGAGACCTTGCCTCAAACAACAAACAAACAAACAAAAAGAGTAAAGACAGGGCCAGGTATGGTTGCTATCATCTCAGTACTCAGGAGACTGAAGCAGGAGAATTGTTATGAGTTCAAGCCCAGCCCCTTGTAGGAGGTTCTAGGTCAATCAGGGCTATATAGCAAGACTTTGTCTTAAAAAAAAAAAAAAAGAAAAGAAAAATGAAGCTAGGCATGGTGGTGAACACCTTTAGTCTCAGCACTTGAAAGGCAGAGGCAGGCGGATCTCTGTGAGTTCAAGGCCAGCCTGGTCTACATAGTGAGTTCCAGGCTAGCTGGGGCTACTGGGAGATCCTGTCTCAAAAAGACCAAAAAAAATAAAAAACAAAAAAACTGAATCTCTGTGAGATCGAGGCCACCCTGTTTCACATTGTGACTTCCAGGTGGGCTGTGACTAGGGAGACCTTGTCAAAAAACAACCAACAAAAAAAAAAAAAAAAAAAAAGGACGAGATGGCTCAGAAGTTAAGAGTACTTGCTGCCCTTCCAGAGAACCTGAGTTCAGTTCCCAGCACCCATGTTGGGTGGTGTAGAGATGCCTGTAACACTAGCTTCAGGGAGATCCAATACCTCTGTTACCCATATACATATGCACATACCCTCACACAGACATAGACACATACACATAATTAAAAATAAAGTAGTCGGGCTTGGTAGCATACACCTTTAATCCCAGTACTCAGGAGGCAGAGGTAGGCAAATATCTGTGAGTCTGAGGTCAGCTTGGTCTACATAGTGAGTTCTAGGCCAGCTAGGGCTACATAGTAAGACCCTGTCTCAAAAGAAAAACAAAAACAAATATGTAATGGCAGTCACAGAGTTGGAGTGTACTTTAAGATTTGTTTTATTTTTAATTATGTGTATGTGTATATGTATATATCTGTGGCTGTGTTTGGGTGCCCACAGAGATCAGAACACACATGGAATCCCTGAGACTGGAGTTACAGGCAGTTGTGAGCCACCTGATATGGGTGTTGGGAACCAAACTCAGGTCATCTTCGAGAGCAGAATGTGCTGTTAACTGCCTACCTCTGCTTCCTGACTGCTGGGATTAAAGGTGTGTGCTACCAAGCCCTCTCTCCAGCTCCCTGTTGATGATTTTTTTAAGCTGGTACTGGTACTGGAGATTGAACCTAGGACCTCAGTCAAGTACACTACCACTGAGCTACAGCCCCAGCCCTGTAATTTTGCTTTTATATTTATTTATTAATTTCTATATATTTCTGTGTATATGTGAGTGGGCATGTGTGTGAAGATCATATGACCACTTAGGAGGCAGAGGCAGAGGCAGAAGATTGCTGCATTTGAGGCCAGTCAAGGCTATATAGCAAGATACCACCAAGTCAAAGACACAAGATAAAAACAAAAACACTTAGAAAATAAAACAACAGAAAACCCTACCAAACAAATAAGTAAACAAAGCTGGGTTTGGGAGCCCATAGTTCTTAATCCTAGGGTTTAGGAGGCAGATGCAGGGGTTTTCGATAAATTCAAGGCTAGCAAAGGCTCTCTAAGGCGAAAACAAAAACAAAGAAGTTATAAACCTAAGTGTCAAAAATAGAAATAGTTAAACTGACTCTCTAAGTTTGTCACTTTTGTACTTCTGAAATAGAAATATCTTTAAGAGAATTTTTTTTTTTTTTTTTTTTTTTTTTAATCTTTTTGAAGCAGGGTCTCCCTGTAGCCCCAGCTGTCCTGGAACTCACTATGTAGACCAGGCTGGCCTTGAACTCACAGAGATCTGCCTGCCTTTGCCTCCTCCTCCCAAGTGCTGGGACTACAGGCGTGCACCACCACGCCTGGCAAGAGAATATTTTTATTAAAGCTTAAAAAGTGCTTGAAGATATTTGGGAAGGTGGTCTCATGGAGGAATGACGGGGACCCAGGAAGCCTTGAAGCCTTGTCTTTTCAGAGAGAATCTTGTAGGTGAGATGGGAGACAAGAGTGTTTTCTCTCTGTCTCTGTCTCTGTCTCTGTCTCTCTGTCTCTCTGTCTCTGTCTCTCTCTCTCTCTCTCTCTCTCTCACACACACACAGACACACACACACACACACATACACAGATCTAGTAGATCTTTCTGTAGTCCTCTTGCAGCAGGAAGGATCTGAGACTCAGAGGCTGGGCCACTGACTAAAGGTCACATGGTTAATGGCAGTAGTGCTGGTGCTGAGGCCACTCTCTAACTCCAAAGCCCACCCTGGAGCTCCTCAGTAGGGTGGGAGCACTTGTAGCTCAGACTCCCCAAGACCTGGGACCTTGCTCAGTTGGCCACTAACCACAGGATCCCCAGGCTGGCGCATCCCCCACTCACATCAAAGGGCCCCAGACTTCAAAGGCCGCTTGGGAGAGATGCACATACCGGGCTGGGAATGCAGGGAAACCCTGGAGAGCTAATACGATTAGCCTGAGAGCCAATGGGGCAGGAAGTACCTTTTCTGACCAGATAATTTCCTGAAAGTGAGAATCTATTTTGACCCCCAACCACGCTAGGAGTCCTTTATTCCAGGGCTAGCAGCTCCCTGTGGACACCCAAGGATTAGCGTGAGATGAGGCTGTGCCAAACCTGCATCCATACAATGTATGGAAAAAAGAAGCGCTCATCAGAAGCCAGTTGTTACCAAGTCCGTGCCAGATATATGCTACGTGTGTGGGACCCACACCTCATTTTCATCCTGACACTGAATGCAAGGAAGCCACAACCACAACACTAAAGAGCTCCTTTCCTAGCCGGGTGTGGTGGTGCACGCCTGTAATCCCAGCACTCACTCGGGAGGCTGAGGCAGGTAGATCTCTGTGAGTTCAAGGCCAGCCTGGTCTACACAGTGAGTTCCAGGCCAGCTGGGGCTATAGGGAGACCCTGTCTCAAAAAAGGCCAAAAAAAAAGAGCTCCTTCCTGTTACCTCTGGAGATCTACCAGTTCCTGTTTCACTGATGAAAGAACTAAGGATCCCATTACTTTACTCTGCCTCAGGTCAAACTGGTACTAATAGAAAAACCAGGCATGGTAGTATGCACCTGTAATCCCAGCACTCAGGAGGTGGAGGCAGGAGGATCAGAAGTTCAAGATCATCCTCTTGGCTACATAGGGAGTTACAGGCTAGTCTGGGATACATGAGATCCTGTCAAAAATAAAACTATTAAAAATTTAAAATAGAGAGGGGTGTGGTGGCATAGGCCTTTAATCCCATCACTTGGGAGGCAAAGGAAGGTGAATCTCTGTGAGTTCAAGGCCAGCCTGGTTTCCATAGTGAATCAGTAGTTAAGAGTACATACTGTACTTGCTGCTGTTCCAGAGGACTGGAGTTCAATTCCTAACACTTTGTGTGGCTCATAGCCACCTATAACTCTAGCTCTAGGGCATCTATTGCTCTCTTCTGCCCTCTAAGGGCATGTAAATATACATGGCACAAACATACACACATATGTAAAAATAAAAATTAATCTTTAAACAACTGAGTTACGATTGGAGCCTGGGTCTGCTTCGATTTCACCCTGGGTCTGTTTTGATTCCGACCTCTCTTCCCTGTCATGTCAATCAGGAGAGGGACAGGCAGCTGAGACCCCAGCGTGTCCTGGCCCTTTCTCTTGACCGTAGGTTCAAGGGTAGCTCTGTATGCCCGTTTGTAACCTATCCATCTTTGTAAGCATTTGTACATTTTTAAGGAAGGGGGGTGTGAGCAGCCCACCGACAATCATACACATAAATCTATATATAAATAAGTATGCATTACACAATTTTAAAATATTTTATTTTTAATTATATGTATATGTGTGTGTCTGTGCACTTGAAAGTGCATCTGCCAGGGGTGTCCAGAAGAGGCTGTTGGGTTCCCTGGAGCTAGAGTTACAGGAGGTTGTTGGGTACTAGGAATTAAACTTGGGTCTCCTGCAAGAAAAGTATTTATTCTTTTTTTTTTTTTTTAAGCATTTTTAAAAATTTATTATTTTTATTTTATATGTATGAGTGTATTGCCTTCATGTGAGTGAATGCACCCGTGTCATGCAATGCCTTGGAGTTCAGAAGATGGTTTTGGAGTCCCCTGCAACTGGAGTTAAGAATGGTTTGCCATGTGGGTGCTGGGAATCAAACCCGGGTCCTCTGCAAGAGCAGTCAGTGCTCTTAACTGCTGAGCCATCTCTCTAGCCCCCCTTTTTTTTTTTAATATTTTATTCATTTTTATTTATGTGTATGCGTATATTGCCTGCATGTAGGCAAGTGCACCCGTGTTGTGAAATGGCCGAGGAGGGCAGAAGAGGCTGTCGGATCCCCTGGAATTGGAGTTACAGAGAGTTGTTAGCTGCCATATGGGTCCTGGGATTCAAACCCAGGTCTTCTGCAAGAACAGCCAGTGTTCTTAACCGCTGAGCCATCTCTCCAGCCCCAAGAGCAATATGTACTCTTAACTGCCGATTCATCTCTCCAAAATTAACACTCTTAACTCTCTGTAAAATACTTGCAAAGTGAGTGCATAGAGGAAGAGAAACCTCCTTTCAACATCCCTGTGACTTGGAAAGGACCATAGTTAACAACTGGGGTGCATTCTTCCTATTTCCCACTGTAGACGTTTCTGTTCGCACCTTGCTTGTTTTTCCCTCGGTTCTGGGAACTGAACTACTGAACTACCACTGACCTGTATCTCCAGGCCAGCATCTTATTATTCTTACTGTGCTGGAGACCACACCTGAGGCCTCACCATGCTTGGCAGGTACTCTTACTGCACTGCACCCCAGCCCCTCTCGTGAACAGAGGAAGCCCACTATCTGATGTATTCTGTGAGCTGCTGCTTTCATGAAACCTAAACACATATCCACACCAGTCAGTACCCTTCTGTACCACTTCTGGTTTTGTTTTGTTTTGTTTTGTTTGGTCTTTTGGAAACAGGGTCTCTCTGTAGCCCCAGCTGTCCTGGAACTCGCTATGTAGACCAAGCTGGACTTGAACTCACAGAGGTCTGCCTGCCTCTGCCTCCCGAGTGCTGGGACTAAAGGAGGGCGCCACCACGCCCAGCCCAAATTTTTTTTTTATTTCTCATTTTTTATTTTATGTGTATGCGTGTATTGCCTGCATGTAGGTAAGTGCACCCGTGTTGTGTCCAGCAATGCCTGAGGAGGTCAGAAGAGGCTGTCGGATCCCCTGGGACTGGAATTATAGACAGTTGTTAGCTGCCATGTGGGTGCTGGGATTCAAACCCGGGTCTTCTGCAAGAATAACCAGTGTTCTTAACCGCTGAGACATCTTTCCAGCCCCATTTCTGTTTTTTTAATTTTAAAAATTCACTTATAGCCGGGTATGGTGGAGCATGCCTTTAATCCCAGTACTCGGGAGGCAGAGGCAGGCAGATCCTTGTGAGTTCAAGGCCAGCCTGGTCTACATAGTGAGTTCAGGTCAGCTGGAGCTACAGGGAGACCCTGTCTCAAAAAAACAAAAAAAAAAAAAAAAATCACTTATAAAAATAAAATAAAATTCACTTCTATTTTATGTGTAGGAATGTTTTGCCTGCATGGGTAAGTATACCATGGGTGTCCCATGCCCACAGAGGCCAGGAGAGGGCAAGGGTCTCTGGAGTTAAGAACAGTTGTGAGTTGCCTTACGGGTGCCGGGAACTGAACCCTGTTCCTCTGAAAGAGCAGCCAGTGCTCCTAACCGCTGAACCATCTTTCCAGCCCCCTTCTTTACCACTATTAAAAAAAATAGTAACTGGGCTGGAGAGATGGCTCAGTGGTTAAGAGCACTGACTGCTCTTGCAGAAGACATGGGTTTGAATCCCAGTACCCACATGGAGGCTAACAACTGTCCATAACTCTAGTTCCAGGGGATCCAGTGCTGCCTTCTGATGTCCTCAGGCATTGCACGACATGGGTGCACTTACATACATGCAGGTAATATACTCATACACATAAAATAAAAATAATAAATAAAAAATAATAATTGTTGCTTATTCTTCAAGCCTCCTCTTTCAGGAAACCAGTCTCGATTTCTCCATGCTAGCCAGCCTGTCTTGGGGGCCCTTCCATGTTATGCCATGCCCTTCTTACCCATGTCCTCTTCCAGGTGTGTCCAGTTATTTGACATTGCAATGTGATACTGTCATCTACAAAGTTCATACTCAAAGAACCATGCAGTCCAATTACAAAACAAAATCTCAAAAGCAATCTCATAATGTATTAGTAAGTTTACAATTTTGTGTTGGGCCCATTCACTGCTGTTCAGAGCGAGCAGTAGGTTGGACCTTCCTGGTAGCTTCCTGTGGACAGACACCTCCTTGGGACACCAGCACCAAGCACCCAAGTATACCATCTAATACTTTTCTTCACTGTTGTCACAGGAAGGTGGCCCAGACAAAGAAAAGGAGAGCAGTAAAGTCGCACCTGAGGGGTGTGCCTTACTGGCACGTGGTGGGCAGCACCTAGTGTCATCTGTTCTGTACACTGGCCAGACACCAGGCAGAGCCCAGGACTTGGGGGAGGTAGTGGCATGGCAGGAGAGACATAGCCAATGAAGTGCTCTGCTGGGGCCCCAGGCTTGCTGGAGAAAAGCATGGACGCCAGGCCAGTGTGCAGAGCCTGTTGTGGAGCAACAGGACCACTGCACTGAATGGGAGTGAGTGTCCCTAATCCCCAAAGGGCAGGCAGGAGTAAGGTCTCTGGGGTGAGGCCCAAGTGATCTCCCCAATGTTCCGCCTGACCCATGGTAGGTCCCTAGCTGGCCTTGGACACGAGCTGCAGGAAATTGGGGTGCCCCAGGACCCTGGCTTGAGCTCCAGCTTGGGCCCTGTGCCCCAGCCAGGTGTCCCAGCTGGCTGAAGGTTACACAGGTTTTCCAGTGAAATGTGTCCCAGTGCATCTGCCAGTGGGCTCGCTATCTTACTGCTGGTAATGGATGGGCCTGCTTGGCAGCTGGGTCTGATGTGGAGGCACATGAGGGCCACAGTGCTGTTAGCTTTCCCCTTAAACTCTTTCATACACTGGGAACTGCTTAAAAACAATCACTGCCTGATTCTCTGGAACTGAAGTTGAGGATGGTTGTGAGCTGTCATGAGGGTGCTGAGAACTGAACCTGGGCCCTCTGCAAGAGCAGTAAGTGCTCTTAACTGTTGATCCATCTCTCTAGCTCCTGTGTTATTTTTCTTAAAATGTTCCTTTCCCAAACATCATGGAAAGTTGTGTCTATGGGGGAGAATGTGTTTCAAGAGCTATATATCAGATGTCTGAAACTGAGGGCAGACTGAACCCTCAATATACCAGACTATCCTTATATATACATGTCTGCGATAACATTTATAAATTGGACACAGTAAGGGATTGATAAGAACAACTAATAACGAGCTAGAACAACCACTGTATTAAGTAAAATAAGGGTTACTTGATTTTTTGTTTGTTTTGTTTTTGTTTTGAGACAGGTACACCCTGTAGCCGAGGCCTGGCCTCAAAATCACTATGTAAGGCTGGGCATAGTGGCACACGCCTTTAATCTCAGCACTTGGGAGGCAGAGGCAGGTGGATTTCTGTTTCTGAAATCAAGGCCAGCCTCATCTACATAGCAAGCTCTATAGGCCAGCTGGGACTACAGGGAGAGCCTGTCTAAACACACACACACACACACACACACACACACACACACACACACACACACACAGAGGCTCTGGCATACAGTGATAGTTGACCTGAGATGGCTGTTAGGTAGTTTAAGGGAGGTAGTTTATACAGCGCGAACACTCTGGACAAGAGGACTGTTCACATCTTGGGCAGGGCAGCATAGGACAGCTGGAGGTTTCATCATTACACACAGAATGGTGTGTGACTTGGGAATGTTCTATTTAATCTTTTCTGACTGATGTTGACCAGCGGAAAGTGAAACTTCAGGTCAGGACGCTGCTTCCTAGGCCTGGTCTGTCTGCTGTCTAGGGACTGCTAGGCTGAGCACTGAAGGCCTGGCAGAGAGGGAAGGGTGACCAGACCCTGTCAAGAGACTCTTGTGACCTTGGCATGATACTTGGCTTTCAAAGGCTCCAAACTGCCTTCTGTGCAGGGAACAGACCTAGGCAGAACCTGCCCATGACCTTGGCCTCTCTCTGGGACTTTGTTTCCCTCAGTTGAGGAAAGGGTATGTGTTACCTGGGTGACTGAAGAAACTGAAGTGCACACTGAAGGAATGGAAGAAGTTCTAGAAAGTTCTGCCCAAGTCTTCCACTCCTTACCCTGATGCCCCAGCCCTCTGCATTGGTGTACACCACTGTGCCTTGGTACCACCCTTTACAACCCTCTCAGTCCTCTTCTGTGTGTTACATTTCCTTCACTGCCAACTTACTGATGATGCTGGCTGCTGACTCCCTCCACTGCCTGCTGCCCAGTGGTCACTGGTCACTCTTCACCCCATTCCATTCTCCCATCCCATCCTCACCTACCCAAGGCCTCCCTGGCATGGATAGTGAGAGACTATTTCCAAGTTGGTCCTGGTCCTACTTGACCTCACTGTGTGGACTGGTACAGTGGAAATGCCCCTTACTTCTTGGCTGGCTTTCATGCCCCAAGCTTCCCTCCTCTGCCTCCTGGCTCCCTTCCCCAGGGTCTGCTGCACCTCCTCCAGGCCTTCCCATTTCAGTGAAAGGGTCTCCCTGGCCTTACTCACTATGCATGTGGTACCCTGCTCTCTGCCCAGACTTTCCCCTGCCTTCGGCCCCACCTCTACCTGCATCATCCATCTGCTTTCAGCCATCTCTCTGGTGTTCCACTGGTTTCTGATCCCTTCCTCCTCCCGGTGTCCTACCAACTAGCCCGGGACCAGCCCAAGGATGCTCTTCCAGAAGTGTGCCCCAGATGCCTTGACTCTTCGCCCCTCTCCACTTTGCTCCCAGCTCCCTGCCTCTTCTGACACCTCAACAGGCTCCTTGCCTGCCCCTCTCCTGTGATACAACCCTCAAGGAGCTGTGGCAGTGGATAGATTTAGCCACTCCCTGTAACACCCTCTGTACTGCTTGCTGTCTGTGGGATAAAATGCTCTGTAAATGCCTGCCTTGCCTGGTCACATCCTGTGTGGCTCTCCACACAGCTGCATTCTCTCAACTCCACCTCAGGGCCTTTTCTTTGGCTTAGTGGGCAGAGATTGAGACGGTAGCTATGGCTGGCTTTGAACTCATGGTAATTCTCCTGCCTCTGCCTCCCAAGTGCTAAGTATCCCTGAAGCCTTATATTTTACCTCTCTGGAGGCCCCTTCACCCTATCTAAAGACAGCTGCTCCCTCATTCTCATTCACATCACCCCATATTTTCCTTGCAAAGCTGAGCCTGAGGCTTCATTCCTGGGGCTGTGGACTGATGTCTGCCTCTCTGAAGACTACAGACCCTGCAAAGGCACTCTGGTTTGCCATCTGTGTTACTCCGAGCCGCCTGTGTTAGGCACGGTGCCAGGCTCACAGTGGGCCCTTTGTGAAAGCATGGTGGGGGGGCTGGGCTGGCATGTCCAGCAGGTAGCTTCCCAGGATTGGTCCCCACATCAGTCCTTAGATGAAAACACTGTCCCCAGTCCTGGGTCCTGCTGGGATCCAAATGGCAGGCATTGAGCCAGATTGCCCTCTTCCTCCCTCCTGCCCTGAATATCTCCCAGCTCTTCTCTTACTTTGTTGATATCTTGCTTCATGATTATTTTCCTTGCATCTCCTGCAGGGCTCAGGGAGACCTGTGTCACCTGTTTTTGTCTTTTGGGGCACTGTGCAGAGCTCTAGTGGAGATGCTGCTTCTAGGACAGAGGTCAAGGCTTTCGAGCTCCATTGCCTGGGTTCTAATCCTGGCTCCACAATTTGCTAGTTGAGAGACTTTCATCAAGTTGCTTAACTAGTTTTTGCTTTATTTTCCTCTTCTATGAAATGGGAGTTGCACCTGCCTTAGTGAACTTGTGTGACACAGAATGAAGATATACACGACAGCCAGGTGTGGTGGCTCAGATCTGTCACTTCAGCACTAGGCAAGAGGAGCGGCATGAGCCCAAGGCCAACCTGGGCTACATAGGGAGTTCAAGACCAGACTGAACATAGCAATACTGTGTTTCAATAAAACAAGAAAAGGGCTAGAGGGATAGCTCAGTGGTTAAGAGCACTGGCTGCTTTTGCAGAGGACTTGGGTTTGGTCCCTAGTACCCACACAGTGACTAACGACCATCCTTAACTACAATTCCAGGGGATCCAGTGCTTTCTTCTGGCCTTTGTGAATGTTGCATGACATGCGTACACTTACATATATGCAGGCAGAATACTCATACACATACAATATTGAGCAATTCTTTTTCTACTGCCAGCCCCAATCCTATCTGGGGGAGAAACTGCCCACTGTTGCATTGTAGTGTGCACAGACACACAAATATATGAAGGTATAAAATAAGCTGGGAGTGATTGGCACATCTGGAATCCCAGCACCTGGGAAGCAGAGATGGGAGAATCTGGAGTTCAAGGTCATCCTTGGCTACATAGCAAGTTTGAAGCCAACCTGGGCTACATAAATCCCTGTTTCAAAACCAAACCAAACCATAAAAATCACAAAAATAAAGCAACAACAACAAAAAAAAGGTGTAAGAACAGCACACAGTTCTCCCACCTGCAGTCTGAGTGAGCTAAGGAGCCTCCTCCACTAGGAAAGGGGGTGAGGCAGATGCCCTGTTGCCTCCCTGACCTTGAGCTTCCTGCACCCAGTGCCATTGAGTTGGCCAGACAGTTGCCTCAGCAACAGGTGACTTGGCTTTGCTGGAGCTCTGGCTTTTTAGAAGGGGATGGCTTCCTGCCTAGGCTCAGCCCCCTGTTGTCCAGCTGCCATCACAGCTCTGGCCTTGGAAACTCAGAGACTGAGCCAACCCTGAGCCTGCCCTGGGTAAGGTCCCTCACCCTTTCCTCCTCTGCCCATGGAGACTCCCTCGGAGGCCCAGATTGCCCCAGGCACAAAGTAGGCCTTTTTTTTACTTTTTTTGGGGAAGTAATGAAATACAAATATTGAGCCTGGCATGGTGGCACATGCCTGTAGTCCCAGCACTTGGGAGGCGGAGGCAGGCAGATCTCTGTGAGTTCAAGGCCAGCCTGGTCTACATAGTGAGTTCCAGGACAGCTGGGGCTACAGGAAGACCCTATTTCAAAAAGACCAAAAAAAAATGAACAAATAAAAAAGTGGCACACCTATAAAATACTTTTTTGACAAGTTCCCACTCATCACCTTCTAGGTAACTAAAAGAAGTGACTGAAAGTTAGTGGGTGAGGGGATAACAAAATAGTGCATCTGGTAGAGAGTGCTTGGTATGTGAGCATCTGTGTGTGTGTGTGTGTGTGTGTTCTGTGTCTGTGTGGTCTTTGTGTGTCTATATGTATGTCTGTGTGTCTCTGTGTGAGTCTCTGTGTGTGTCTGTGTATATGTGTGACTGCTCTGTGTGTGTGTGTTTCTGTGTTTATTTGTGAGTGCTCTGTGTATGTATATGTTTATCTCTGTGTGCATGTCTGTTATGTGTATATGTGTATCTGTGTGCATGTGTGTGTATGTGTGTGTGTGTTCTGTGTATGTGTGTGAATCTCTGTGTGTGTGTGTGTGTACGTGTGTGTGTGTGTGTGTGTGTGTGTGTGTTTCTGGTTGGTACTGGGGACTGATTGAATCTAGGGTCTCATATACTAGGCAAGTACTCTACAGCTGAGTTATATTCTTAGGCATCTTTTTACTTTTTTATTATTTATTTATTTGTGTCTTTTTTTTTTTTTTTTTTTTTTTTTTTTTGTCTTTTTGAGACAGGGTCTCCCTGTAGTCCCAGCTGACCTGAACTCACTATGTAGACCAGGCTGGCCTTGAACTCACAAAGATCCGCCTGCCTCTGCCTCCCAAGTGCTGGGATTAAAGGCGTGCGCCACCTGTTTTGGTCTTTTTGAGACAGAGTTTCCCTGTATCCCACAGCTGGCCTGGAAATCATTATGTAGATTAGACTGGACTTGAACTCACAGAGATCCACCTGCCTCTGCCTCATGAGTGCTGGGAGTAAAGGCGTGCATTACCATGCCCAGCTTTTACTTTTTATTTTGAGACAGGGTCTTACTAAGTTGCCGGGTCTGGCATCCAACTCTAGCTCAGGCTGACCTTCTCTGCCTGGAGAGCAGCTGGGATGACAGGCCTGCACCACCAGGTGGAGCTGAGTGCACAGACCTTAAAGCTCCAGTTCTTGCAAGTTTCACAGTCAGCCCATGTGACCCCTCCCCAGACCATGGCCTGAAAATACCCCCAGCACCCCAGAAGATTTGGCAATGCCTTCTCAGCCAGTGTCCTCCTCACCCACAGACAACCTCCCTTAAGGCTTCCATTCTCAAAGACCAGTGTGTCCTGTCCTCTGACTTTACAGCGACAATCTAATGCCAGGCACTGTCTGTCTCCTCTCACTCATCATCCACTCTGGGACTTTCAGCCATGGTGCTGAAGATACGGTTGATCACTAATTTTCGATGATGCATAATATTCTGCAGTAACTCCGGATATGTGTATCCAGCCCTCGGGGTCGGGGGCGTTGAGTTCTTTCCAAATTTTTGGCTATTTTGAATAAAGCTGCTAGCAGCACTCTGAGTTCCAGACGGCTTCATCCAGTAACTTTGTGGCATCTGCTTACGGTTTATCTTTCTTTTCTCTCTTCCTTTCTTCCCTCCCCACCTCTTTCTCTCTCTTCCTTGTTCCTTCCTTCCTTTGCTGGGCACCAAAGCCAAGCCAGCATGCTGGGCAAGTGTTCTACCACTGAGCTATCCAGTCCTAGGCTGGTTCTTATACATGCCAGTACTGGCTCTATAAGTAGGTATCTAATTTTTTTTTTTTTTTTTTTTTTGAGGCAGATTCTCACAGAGTAGCTCCAGCTGGTCTGGAACTCACTATTTAGCCAAGGCTGGTATCAAACTCATGATAGTTTTCCTGCCTTAGCTTCTCAAGTGCTGAGATTACAGGCATGCATCATCACACCCCGATTCCCCTCTTAAAAGGATTCTCCACACTGGGGAAGCATCTACCAGCTCTTTTGTTGTTTGTTTTGAGACAGGGTTTCATGTAGCCCAGGCTGGCCTCAGACTTTCTAGGTAGTTGAAGCATCTGCTATTGATAATCCTGCATTTTACAAGGGAGGAAACTGAGACATTGAAGGGAATGGGTTTACCCTGGTTATCCAGAGAGTTAGTGGCTGAAGGGGGACACTTGCTAGGTCCCTCTGTCAGTCTTCCATCCAACTGCGTCATTTGCTGTGATTCTCAACATCACTCAACATGGGCATTATTGTGCCCATTTTACAGACCATGACTGAGTCTAAGGAACGAATTTAGCCGGGCCTTTAATTCCAGCACTTGGGAGGCAGGGGTAGGTGGATTTCTGTGAGATCAAGGCCAAGCTGATCTACCAGTTCCAGGCCAGCTGGGCCTACATAGCAAGACCTTGCCCCCACCCTACCCTCACCCTCCAAAAAAGGAAATATAGTCAAGCTCTTCTGACTCCAAAGCCCCTCTGCTTTCCAGGACATCACCCTGCAGTCCAGGGAGGGCCCGAGGTCCATGTGCCAGGTTGCAAAGGCTGCATGAAGAGTGTGAGGGAACCTTGTGAGATGGGGTGTGTGTGTGTGTGCAGGATGAGAGGACACTACAAGATATGTGGGAACCTGCAGGCTGAGGAGGCAGGGCTGCAAGATGGGGTGTAGCAGGAGAGAAGGTCCAGGTCATGCTGGAACCCAGCCAGGCTCCCACAGGCCTGCATCTCCTGCTGAGGGCAGCTCTGGTTTACATCACATCAACTTGGGGCTGGAACCCAGCTCCTAGGCCACGCTACCCTCTGTGCCACTGGCACAATCTCGCCCTGGCACAATCTCGCCCTGGTGTCCTGAACTGGCACTGAGACTAGGGGTTCTTGGCTTTCTTAAGCCTGCCTCTGGCCCAGGATTGCTTTGGGGCAGCTGGAAGGGGGCAGCTGGGAGGGAGCTTTGCCTAAGGGCTCCCAGAGTCTTTGCTTTCCCACGCTGTGTGGGGTCTCCACCTCTGCTGTCTTCCTGACTCTGAGCCAGACCTCAGGACCCCTGCAGCTTCCCCCTGGGGAGGCCTACTTTTGTTTTTCTTCTGGACAATTATTTTCTCCCAATCTGTGGGTTGCCTTTTTGTTTGTTTGGTTGTTTCCAACAGTGGTAAAAGATATATAACAGGGCTGGGGGTGTAGCTCAATGGCAGAATGAATGCTTTTTATTTTAAATTTTTTTTTTTAATGACAATGGCTCAATTTTTCAAATTTTTTTATTTATTTATTATTTATTTATTTAATGTTTATATGTATATTGACTGCATGTAGGTAACTGCACTCATGTTTTGCAATGCCTGTGGAGGTCAGAAGAGGCTGTTGGATGCCCTGGAACTAGAGTTATGGACTGCCATGTGGGTACTGGGATTCAAACCCAGGTCTTCTGTAAGAACAACCACTGTTCTTAACCGCTGAGCCATCTCTCCAGCCCTTATTTTTAATTTTTATGTTATTTATTTATGTCGGGGAGGTGAAGCGTATACATGTGGAGATCAGAGGATAATTTGTGGAACTTGGTTCTCTTCTTCTACTGTGGGTCCCAGGGACCACAGTCAGGTCTTTAGGCTGCAAGCACCCCTTCAGCCATCTCACCAGCCCCAGGGTACCTGTTTTGTATGAGCCAGGCCCCAAGTGTTATCCCTAGTCTAGCTAAACACATGTGTACATAAAATATACATGACATAAAATGTAGTATATAAGATTTGTTTGCTTTTCTTGTTATGTAGCCCAGGCTGGCCTGGAACTTGCAATCCTCCTGCCTCAGCTTTCTGAGTGCTGGGATATAGGTGTATGCTACTGCACCTGACTCATTCTTTTCTTTTGCTTTTCTTTTTTGTGACAGGGTCTCATGAAGCCCAGGATGGCCTTGGACTTGGTGTGTTGCAGAGGCTGAGGATGACCTTGAACGTCTAGTCCTCCTGCCTCTACCTCCCAAGTGCTGGGATTATACTCAGTTTTATTCAGTGCTGGGGATTAAGCTGGGGCTTCCTGCATGCTCAGCAAGCACCCTACCAACTGAGCCACATCTACATCTCCAAATACCAACTAAATGTTTTTCATTATAAGACAAGGTCTCATCATGTAGCCCAGGCTGGCCTTGAACTTACTATGTTGTTGGGATGGTAATGATTTTGAGGGGAAGAGACAGGGTCTTGTTGTAGCCCTAGCTGGCCTGAAACTCACTATGTAGATCAGACTGGCCTTCAACTCACAAAGATGCACCTGCCTCTGCCTCCCAAGTGCTGGGATTGAAGGAGTGCACCACCATGCCTGGCTGAGGATTGTTGGAATTGTAGGCATGTACCACAGTGTCTGGGTTTCACTGTATTTTCATTTTTTAATTTTTTTCTTTTTTTTTTTTGGTCTTTTTGAGACAAGTTCTCCCTGTAGCCCCAGCTGTCCTGGAACTCACTATGTAGACCAGGCTGGCCTTGAACTCCCAGAGATCTGCCTCCTCTGCTGCCTCCCGAGTGCTGGGATTAAAGGCATGCGCCACCACGCCTGGCTAAAATTTTTTCTTTTTTTTTGGTCTTTTTGAGACAGGGTCTCCCTATAGCCCCAGCTGTCCTGGATTCACTATGGAGACCAGGCTGGCCTCGAACTCACAGAGATCCGCCTGCCTCTGCCTCCCGAGTGTTGGGATTAAAGGTGTGTGCCACCACTCCTGGCCTTAATTTTTTCTTTTTTTAAAAAATTTATGTATTCTTATTTTATGTGTATGTGTTTTGCCTACACATACGTAGGAACAATGCCCACAGAGATCAGAAGAGGGCATCGAATGCCCTGGAACTGGAGTCACACATGGTTGTGAACAGCCGTATGGGTGCTGGGAACTGAACCTGGGTCCTTTGCAAAAGCAGCCAGTGCTCTTAACCACTGAGCCATCTCTCCAGCCCCTCCACTAAGTATTTTTAATTAATTTATATGGCAGCACTAAGTCCATTCCTATGGCTCTTCTGTGGACACTGTCCACAGCTAGAATCATCCTATCCTCTCAAACAGAAACTTCATACCCACTACATGATAATGTAAGGAGGTTTTTGGGGAGGCAGAGGGGGTGAAAGAGGCAGCCTAAGAGAGGAAGTGAGAGAACAGAGTTTACCCTGGGTGGGAGAGTCAGGCACCTGCAGGGGCCCAGGAGCAGCAGGCTCTGCTCCCTGACCTGCTGGGCTTCCTGTATTGTGCTTTGGGCTCGATCTTGCTCTTCTGGCTTGATTGTGGACTCCTCTTTCCCTCTTCCCTTCTCTCCCACAGGACAATAGGCACTCCTCAGCTGGCCTCCTGCCTGCAGTAGCCCAGTGCTGCATCCTCATCAAAGCTGAAGTTGGGGGGACAACAGGTGACAGCCTGGGAGGTAGATGTGGGATCTCAGAAGGGCACCACAGTCTCTTAATGCAAAATGCCAGTTAGGTGAGAAGTTAGATCTAGGAGGTCAGCCTTCAGTGGGTGGGAGGTATTAGATAGAGAGACAAAGACCCCTTTTTGACCCTCTTGGGAAGGAGCCCAGCAGGGGAGGTAGGAAAACAGTGGGGGACTCTCTCTAACGTTCCCACCAGCCTCCAAAAGATGGGAGTTCTCAGCTGGAGAGTCTGGGGGCTGGATATAGGATGGTAGTTCTCAAATATTCGGAAAGGAACCCACTGGGACTCCTGGTGGTGGTGGTGGCAGTGGTTGTCGTGATGTATGAGACAAGGCCAGGTGGAAGTGGCTGTCAGAGGAAGAGTGAAAGTCATTCAGATACCCACATGGTCCTGCAGCAAAGAGGGCAGTGTCCAAGGGAGTGAGCTCCCTGTCACCAAGAGGAATCAAGCCAGGCATCAGTTGAGTGGCTGAACATAAGCACATTGGAGGGCTGGGGGATGCTGGAAAAATTCCTCAATTCTTCACAATTGTTTCTGCATTTATAAAATGAAAAGAGTAATGGAATCTGCCTTAGGAGTTCTGTGAGGAACGAGATAGCGACTGTCAAATCTGGGATCCTGGCACTGGGAATGCACTCAGGAAAGGAAGGAAGGAAGGAAGGAAGGAAGGAAGGAAGGAAGGAAGGATACACATTTCAGTATATATGTATAGAAAGCACGAACGGAGGGAGGGAGGAAGGAAGGAAGCTAGGAAGGAAGGAAGGAAGGAAGGAAGGAAGGAAGGAAGGAAGGAAGGGAGAGGCGAGGAGCCTAGGATGGAGGAGGGGAACACTTAAGGTTTCATGGAAGAAGGCCATGGGGTGGAGGTGGGGGCTCCTATCTGAGGTGCCTCTTATCTGAAGTTTGCTACCAGACTAAAAATGGGCATCTACCCTCACTCCCATCCCCCCAGAGAGCACAAGGCAGGGATGATTGTGCCCATTGTGCAGATGAAGTGAGTGAGGCCAGGGAGGTCCTTTGACTCGCCCAGACTGGGACCAAGGGAGGCAGGCCCAGGGAGTCTAGAGACCTGGGTTGGTCTCTAGAAGCCTGGTGTGCTGGATAGCTTCAGTTGTCAACATGACACCTCTGGTTGCAGGGCACCTCAACTGAGGAATATCCTCCACCGGATTGGCCTGTGGGTATGCCTGTGGGGCATTTTCTTGATTGTTGAGTGATGTGGAAGTGTCCATCCCATTGTGGGCGGTGCCACCCCTGGTGGTCCTGTGTGTTATAGGAAAGCAGACTGAGCACAGGCCAGAGGAGCAAGCCAGTCAGCAGCATTCCTCCATGATCTGTGCTCCAGGTTCCTGCCTTGGCTTCCCTTGATGATGGACTGTAAGCCATAAGTCAAATAAACCCTTTCCTCCCCAAGTTGGTTTTGGTCAGTGTTTTTCTTAGCACCACACTCTAAGCAACTGAGCTAACTGGCCAGACGCATGTCTTTTCAAGTCTCAGACATGTCTTTTCAAGTCTCAATGGAGGGAGGCCTGGTGCTTGACTGAAAGGCTTTCTTCCTCCAGAGCCCCCTCCCATGCCTTTGCTTTGAGAAGATTCCTTGCCCAGGGATGGTCATGAATGCATGGGGACAGGACACAGTAGGCTCTGTGTCAAGAGGTAGCAGAGGACCAGGCAGAGACATGGAGCACTTATTGTGGGACGATTTCCATACTTTCCTTCATTGAAACCCTGAGAGGTGGGACTCCTATTCTCCTTCTGGAGTAGAAGAGGAAACTGAGGCTCAGGGAGGAACACCTGGCCTATCTTCACAGCTCCTAGCTTCCTGTCTATGCTGGGGAGAGGTGCTGGTTTCTGCCATTGCCTCTGGTCAGGGACGCTCCTCGGGTAGGGCTGCAGGTGGCCTTGACCAAGGTAACCTCTGACCCTGCCAATGAGTTGGGACTATCACACCGTCAGGTCTGAGGCTGAGTTGTATTAGCTGGATATAACTAGAAGAAGGGCTGAGAGTCCCTTGGCCCAGTGGTTTTCAAACAGATAGTCAACACAGCACCTACCCCCCGCAAAGGTATTACTTGACTTCAGCCGTGACTCAAGGACACACACAGGTCCACTGGATGGGGAAGAAGGGCCTGGTTCCTGCTCCAGCTTGTTCCTCCCTCTGGATGAAGGCCTGTGTTGTCTGCCTTGGGGATGGGTGCCTTGAGGGATCATTCTAGCAGAGTTGCTTTCCTGTGCGTAGGAGTGAGAGCCATGGTGCTACTAAGGCTGTGTTGAGGATGAACAGACCGACACCTGGCTGTCATCACCCTGCCTCTGCTGTGTGTCTGCAAGCTGTCACAGTGGTGCATGGTCTGTCCCTATAAGACACTGGCTTGGGAAAGCTTGGTGTGATGGTGCATGCCTGCAAGAGTTCAAGGGTTAGCCTGGCCTGTATGAGACCCTGTCTCAAAGGAGAAAAGAAACAAAAAAAGAAAGACATTGGCTCTGGTAATGAATTCCTTGTTGCTGGGAACAGTGAAGCAGGGGCAAGTGACGCCAGTCCTAGGGGACTTAGTCCAGGGTCCCTCCAGGTCTGGCAGGGCACACTGGCTGCCTCTCTCACTTTGTTTCTTCTGTAAAGGCATGAATCACATTCTTCACAGTCCAATGGCAGTAGACCAAACTGGTATGAGGTCTGTGGTTGCTCTAAAATCTTCCAGCAAGAACCCCAACAAGGGGCTAGAAAAGATAGCTTCAAGTTTAAGAGCACTGGCTGCTCTTTCAGAAGACCTGGGTTTGGTTCCTAGAACCTACATGACAGCTAACAGCTTTCCATAACTCCAGTTCCAGGGTATCCAACGACCTCTTACAGCTTATGCAGACAAAACACTCATACACATAAAATAAAAATAAGAAAAGAATTTCGGCAGTAACTGGATGTGGTGGCACACATCTATAGTCCCAGCACTTGGGAGGTAGAAGCAGGGGGTTGCGGCAAGTTTGAGGCTAACTTGGCTTCCTAGTGGGACCCTGACTCAAATATACAAAACAAATGAATAAGAAAGGAAGGAATGATAGTAGAGGGATCATGAAGAGGTAAAGTTTTGATACCATCATATCTGGGCAATGGGCTATAGAATTAATGATCCTATTCTCTGTTTATGTATATGTAATGATCAATATTTAAAACAATTCAATGATTAGATTTTTTTCTTTTTTGGTCTTTTTGAGACAGGATCTCCCTATAGCCCCAACAGACCTGGAACTTGCTATGTAGAACAGGCTGGTCTTGAACTCACAGAGATTCACCTGCCTCTGCCTCCCCGATTCTGGAACTAAAGGCATGAGCCACTACACCAGGCTAATGATTAGAATTTAAAAAAATTATTTATTTTTATTTTACATGTATGAGTGTATTGCCTACAAGTATGTAAGTGCACCTGTGTCATGAAATGCTTGCAGAGGTCAGAAGAGACTGTAGGATCCCCTGGAACTGGAGTTAAGGATGGTTGTTAGCTGGTGAATGGTGCTGGGAGTTGAACCCTGGTCCTCTGCAAGAATAACCAGTGCTCTTAACTGCAGAACCATCTCTCCAGCCCCAATAAGTGGAATTTTGCATAAATGTATGAAATAAAAAGACTCTCTGTACACAAAGTGATGATGGAAGGTAACTCTGCTCCCTACCCCCAGACCTAGCTCCCCTCCTAGGGCGAAACTGTCCTGTTAGCCACCTCCAAAGCCTTCCAGAGGCTGATCTCATGTGCAGGAGATCTTGAGGGTAAACAGGATCAATTTATTATTTTAAAAACTTTAATTATTTATTACATTTATTTAATTTCTTTGGATGTGTGCTCATGCTGTGGTGACAACTTACAGGACTCTAAACCACTCTGGCTGTCCCTGGCCCTGTTTACCTCTGGATATCACCCCCACTCTAGAGACACTTTCCCATCAGCCCACATTCATCAACTTTCTGTTTTGTTTTTTTTTTAATATTCTATTCACTTAAGCTGGTCGTGGTGGCACATGCCTGTACTCCTAGCACTTGGGAGGCAGAGGCAGGCGGATCTCTGTGAGTTCAAGGCCAGCCTGGTCTACAAAGTGAGTTCCAGGCCAGCTGGGGCTACAGGAAGACCCTGTCTCAAAAGACAAAAAACAAAAAATATTCTATTCACTTTTATTTTATATGTGTGTGAGCATGTTGCATGGATGCATGTAAGTATACCCATGTTGCATATTGCCCAAAGAGGCCAGAAGAGGGTGTCAGATCTACTGGAACTGGAGTTAAGGATGGTTGTTAGTCACCATGTGGGTGCTGGGAACCAAACCTGGGTCCTCTGTAAGAGCAGCCAGTGCTCATAACTGCTTAGTCATCTCTCCAGCTTGGTGTTTTTTTTTTTTTTAATTAAAAATTGTTTTTTATTTTATATGTATGTTTGCCTGCAAGTATGTAAGTGCATCTGTGCAAGTAATGCCTGCAGAGGACAGAGGAGGGCGTTGGAGCCTCTGGAACTGGTGTTATGGATGGTTGTTAGCCACCATGTGGGTGCTGTGAAATAACCCTGGGTCCTCTGCAAGAGAAGCCAATGCTCTTAACTGCTGAGTCATCTTTCCAGCAAGCCCTCTCCTTCCCTCCTTGCATTTATTTATTTATTTATTTATTTATTTATTTATTTAATCTTGATACAGGGTTTGGAGGGATAACTAACCAGCCCCTGAGGGTTGGTTCTGAGGGTTGCAGGAGGCTGAGCCCAAGCCAGCAACCTTTCCAAGGCCCTGCATGTTCTCAGCTCTCTGAGGCAGGACCTTCCCTGTAAGTGTGTGTCCCTCAGCCTCCCTGATGTCTTCTTGGTAGGTAGCCACTCACCATGCCCTTGATCCATGGAGGCGTTACTCCAGGAACCTTGTTCCTGTCACCAGAGGGCTCCTAGGATGATGTGTCCGACCTCCCTGGCTTCTGTGACCTCCTCCTTCCCCTGCCTCCCCTTGGTGTCTTCCTCAATGATACTGTCATTGTGAGGCATCCTTGGGAGCCTGGACTGGGGCTGCTTGGAGACAACCAGGCAACAGAGCTGGATTATTTCAGGGAGAGAATGGGTGGGAGGGAAGGAATGACAGTGGTTATTTAGGGATGGATGATTTCCCTGCTGCAGGGTGATGGCCCTTCCCCCTCCCCATTATTCCCTGTGTCCAGGGCCTGGGATTCTGTAGTGAGACCTAGCAGAAAGCCATTTGGAGTCCTGCCTGACCACAGTGGGGGCAGGGTAACTCTGCATGTTTCTAGGGGAGGGGGACAGATGACATGCCAGAGAACCTTCTGGTGCTAAAAATAACCACAACTACTATTCTGTCCAGAGCTTCCTCTTGGACAGCTGTTGGTTAAAGGATTTATATTTGTTTACTCTCAAAATGATGTCAAGGTAGGAGTGACTGTTTTATAGAAGTGGGAATGGTAACTTGGAGAGATCAATTTGTGTGAGGTCGTACAGCTGAATGGCAGAAAGTGAATGAAAACTCGGACCTGTTTGCTCTAGAAGCCTAAACAAACCACTGCCATATTGCTGGGTCAAAAGGGTTCTTAAATAGCACTTACTTTAACTCAAGCTGGCCTAGAATGCCAAGCATCCCTGCTTAGCCCAGGCCTGCCCTCCTAGCTTTTTTTTTTTTTTCTGGCACTCTGGCCCCCATCCCTACTTTGCAGGAATGAATTGCTTGGAAATGACCAATTGGCTTATTGCCTCCCCCACAGATACTTAGGACCAGGAACAGAGCAGGTGCTTAAAGAACCATGTTGAGGGGGCTGGAGAGATGGCTTAGTGGTTAAGAGCACAGGTTGCTTTTGGAGAGGACCTGGGTTTGATTCCCAGCACCCACATGACAGCTAATAACCATCTACAACTCCAGTTCCAGGGGATCTGACACCCTCTTCTGACCTCCGTGGGCGTTATAAGACATAGGTGTATTTACACACATGCAGGCAAAGCACTCATATACATAAAATAAAAATAATAAATAAAATATTTAAAAAAGAACAATATTGAAGGATTGGCATGTCTGCTGCTCGATTGGTAGAGAACTCACCTAGCACGCACAAAGCTCTTGGTTCCATCCTCAGTGCTGTTGCATAAACCAGGTGTGGGAGACACATATCTGTAATCCCAGGATTCTCAAGGCGGAGTCAGGAAGACTAGGAGTTTAACGGTATCCTCAGCTACATAGAGTTTGACGTCAGTCAGGATTACACGAGACCCTGTTTCAAAAACAAAAGTTGGTAGTGTACACCTATAATCCCAGCACACTGGAGGCAGAGGCAGGTGTATTTCTGTGAGTCTGAGGTTCAACCTGGTCTACATAGTGAGTTCCAGGATAGCTAGGTCTGAGTAGTGAGACACTGTGTCAAAAAAAAAAAAAAAAAAAAAAAAACAAAACCAAAACAATAACAAAAGCCAAACCAAATGATGACAATAACAAAGAAGCAACCAGATAAAAGTATTTCTTTTTGAAATATTTTATTTATTATTATTTTTTTTGTCGTTTTGAGACAGGGTCTCCCTGTAGCCCTAGCTGGCCTGGAACTCACTATGTAGACCAGGGTGGCCTTGAACTTACAGAGATCTGCCTGCCTCTGGCTTCCCGAGCGCTGGGACTAAAAGAATGCACCACCATGCCTGACTTATTTATTATTTTTATTTTATGTGTATGTGTGTATTGCCTGCATGTATGTAAGCGTACCCTTGTTATGCAATGCCCAAAGAGGACAGAAGAGAGCGTCGGATTCCCTGTAACTGGATAAAGATGGTTGTTAGCCACCAGGCTTTGGGGAGCTGCTGAGACCTGCCCTGGAGGGTCCATGTGGGCTCTGTCGTTTTCAGTCTTGAGGTCACTAAGAGCAAGGCCAGGATGGCCCACCCTGATGCTGCCCATCCCTAGCACTCTGTGTCCCCAGGCATGGCGGCCTGCCAGGAGCTGAGAGGAGCAGTGTGGCCTGCTTCTCGTCCCCTGTCAAGTGTCATCTTTGATGGTTTGGACCCAGCCTCTGCTTTCCGGACAGTCATTTTGTACCTGTCAGGAAATAACTCAGTGTTTGAGTTTTCCCAGGAGGAAAGCCAGAGTTCCCACAGCTTCTTCAGAAGGACTGAACTTGAGAGCTCTTTCAAGAACCTAGGTGTTTGGCTTGGGCTGAGGGGGCTGGGGGCCCTTCTGCCAGCGTGAATACTGGGGTTACCCTGAAGCTCTTTGTAGCAGCAGATATCTGCTCTGGCCTGGGGTAGGATTCTTTGCGTGTGCTATATGCACACACACATGCACACATGCACACATGCAGGCATCCATGTGTATGTACTATAGCACTGACAAACACAGACATGTAATACTGTCTTTATATCCCTACGCATGAGCAGTACAAGCCCAGGCTGTACATACACCAAGTTCAACACAGGCATACATCTGTACAGGGTCACGCTGCTCGCTAGACTTCTGGAAGGGCTCCATGGCACCCTTATGCAGGGAACCAGGAGAGTGGGGGCACATTCTGAGCTCTCTGCTTTCTCGAGTCTTCTTCTGGAACTCATTGGTCCTTTCTCAGGAGAGCTGGGCTTTTCTCTATGCTCCCTGTTGGCATTGTGGGAACTCCTGCAGCAGTTTGACAGAGCCACATCGCTGACCCTTGCTTTCTGCTGGGCCTGGAGAGAGGGCAGAGTGTCTGCCCATGGCTCCCAGCCTGTTCTGTGGCTTTTCTACCCCTCTCAGGCCCAAGTGGGGTGACTCTGGTCCTCGAGGCCTGACTCAAGTTCCTTTTGCCTCCAGTCCATGGCCAGAGCTGCAGGACTTATTGCTCTGGTTGGGGCTGGTAAGGCTGGGCACCATGGCTTGCACAGTCTGTGGTCTGGCCCTGAGATACTTCCAAGCTCCCAAGCCCCTATTCCTGAGACCTGTCTGCTGACCCCAGGCTATTGGAGCCAGAAGGACTGTGATTCTGTGATCATAGCTGTTTCTGAAGATGCCTCTGCCCTGGGTGTTTCTGCTGGGTCCAACAAGAGCACAGACTGGGTGCATGGTAAATACATATCAATGATAGGCCAGGCATGTGCTGGAGTCAAAGACAGGTCACACATGCTCTGACCCTGCAGGTTCAGTCTACAGAGGCAGACAGCCAGGGAATCAGTGACTGCTTAACAGTGTGTGTGAGGACACTATGATGTTTATGTTTGTATGTTACTGTGTGTGTGTGTGCGTGCTCGGGTGTGCTGAGGGCACACTGTCCTGGAATGTGCCTTCAGATTAGCAGGGGCACCGTCTGGGGACCTGATTAGGTGGGGAAATGGGGATGTGACAGAGGGAAGGGAACTGTGTCTAAGTATGGGGTCCAACAGTGAGCCACACACTGTACATGGGTCTCAGGTCCCCAGCTCAGTGGTTCCTCCAACACCTCTCCCAATGAAGATGAGACCACCTCCATGGGTTAAGAAGTTGAAGTTGGAGATCAGAGAGTTTAGTTTACTTTCCCCAGGCTACATAGCCAATGAACTATGGGCCCATCTGATCAAAGTTTGGCTGGACTCAAGGTGGGGTGTGCTTAAGTCCCTCTTAGAGCTTTATCTTTCCTCTGCTCCTTACACACCTGGGGCTTGAGGCCTTGGGCCTCAGTTTTCCCATGCATTAAAATAGGGATAATGAAGGCTGGGGATGCGGCTCAGCTGGTAGAGTGTTTGTCTGGCACGCATGAAGCCTTTGGTTCCATCCCCAGTACCACATACACAGGGCAGGGTGGTCCACACCGCATTAAAATAGGGATAATGAAGGCTGGGGATGCGGCTCAGCTGGCCTTTGGTTCCATCCCCAGTACCACATACACAGGGCAGGGTGGTCCACACCTGTAATTCCAACACTAGGGAGGTGGAGACAGGAGATCAGAAGTTCAGGGTCATCCTCAGCTACGTATTGAAATGAGATTAAAAAAAAAAAAATTAGTGACAGGCAGGTGAAAATCTTGCTCCATAGTGATGAGAACCTGACCTGACCACCCCAGGAATCCTTTGGGTTGCAAGCCCCTCCCCTGGATGATTAGAATCCCCTGGCCTGACTTTAAATAGAGGCGGGGACTATCTGCCTTCATCCGGGTCTCGCTTCCTGGGCAGTATGCCAACGCCCCTTTAACTCTGAAAGGGGTCACGGCAGGTAGAGGCAGGTGAGGAAGGATTCGCAAGTATGGGACTGAACGGGAGGAAGTGACTCACCCCACACAACAAAGAGGGTCTCCCTGGAGGGAGCAGGGATCGGCGAGTGGACGCACGTGGGTACCCGTGGGGCAGAGGCCGAGGAGTAGCCCCCCCAGGGATTGAACCCAGCAGTAGCCAGATTGGGGATGTAAATAGGGGAGCGCCACAGGGGAGGGGGTGGGTGGAGAAGGTACCATCACTTGGAGGCACGGGATGGGGAGGGAGTCCTCCTTTTCCAAAGTCCTTGTACTGTGATTTTCCTAAGCCCGCCATTAAGCAGACGGTCTGCTCTTTAAGGGACATCTAGGGAGCCGGAGCCCAGAGACGTCAGATCCCTAGTTCAGGTTGTATAGCACGGAGAAGGCTGGTTCTGCAGGCCAGGAACTCTTCCTAGTTCCGTCTCGTAGCTCTTGGGATTTTATTTTATTTACTTTATTATTTGTTTATTTGGGTTTTCGAGTTCTGGCTGGCCTAGAACTCTCTATGTAGACCAGGTTGGCCTTGATCTCACAGAGGTCCGCCTGCCTTTGCCTCCAGAGTGCTGGGATGAAAGGCGTGCGCCACCACGCCGGCCTCAGCCTGAATTTTCAAAAGCAGAGGGGGTGAGGGGTGAGGGAAGCCGGGGTCACCGATGTCCCGGGACCAGGAATCCGGGAGGGGGTGTGGCACCGCCAGCCTACGCCGCTTCCTCCAGCCAACCAGGCTGGAAGCCGTGCTTGGGCATCTTCCAGAAGGAGCCGAGCCGACCGGAGAAGGGGAACTGGCTTCGCGGGCAGTCTCTCCCTCCCCCAACTTTTCCTCCTGGCGCAGGGCGGGCGGGGGGAGGAAGGGAGCGGACGACCCGGGCCCTCCGGGAGCTGCGGCTGGGGGATGCCCTTTGGGACGCATTGGGGTGAGTGTGTCTTTAAATCCGCGCCCCCTCCCCGTGGGCGGAGGCTGGGGCTGCAGCGGGCTGACTGGCCGGGCAGGGCGCGGGGTTTGGCGGCGGGCTGGCGCACTGGGCTGGTCCCTGGCGTGGGGGGACAGGGACGCGGGGCACGGCGCGCACCGGTCAGGCGATCGATCGCGGGTGCTCCCCTTCCGTGGCCTGGTGGGGTCGGCGCGGCCTGGCCGCCGCGGGAGCCGCCTTCGCCCCCGGATGAGCCGAGGAGGGTGGGCCGAGCGAGTCGGAGCGGGTCTTGGCGCCCGCAGTCCCCGGCCGCAGCAGCGCGACGCCCCCATCCCCGGAGCCGGGGCTGGCAGGTACGCTAGCTTGGGGCGCGCAGAGGGGCGAGCGAGGGTTCCCCGGCCGCGGGGCGCAGACGACCCGGCCACCCTGGCCTGCTATGCGGCGGGAGCCACCGCGCTGCCCCAACCCGAGCGGTTCCCTGGTCGTGCGCAGGTCAGTCCGGGCTCAGCCCTGGCCCCTAGTTTCTCTGATAGGCATCTGCGTGGGCTGGCTCTACCCGCTGCTCCTTGCCGGCCCCCATGGCTAGTTGGGCTTCCAGAAGTTGGGGAGTGGACAGCCCGGGTCGCGACCCAGAGATGGGGTTCCCAGACTCACCTGCAGGGCGCTTGGGGCCCATGGGCATCGAGGAGCCAAAGGGCCCTGTGGGCATAGGCTTTTATTCATGGCCCTGTCTGGCTTCTTCCTCTGTGAGCCTGGGTTTCCTTGGTATGAAGTGCGTGCGTTTGCATGTGGGTGTCCATCTATGCATTTATCAGCTTCAGAGGAACCTCTCGCCCCCCAAAGGGACTTGTTAGAAAAGGTAGAGTGCATGAGAGACCCGCTGTTCCCACTCATTGTAGTGGCCAGGGTGCTCTTATCTTGGAAATCAGAGGCCTCTTAACCCTGGAAGCTTGGGGCATCCTTTCTGTCCCAACCAGAGCCAGGACACCAGCTCCTTGGCTCCCCGCAGCCAGTGACACTTGTTAGATGTGGGACTCTGGGTCATGCCTAGACAATGTGGCAGGGGGGAGGACCTGAAGGGTTCTGTTCTCATGTGTCACTGCCCTGTGGGGGATGACAATATAGAAACACACAGCAAGTTCTTGATAAGTTTCTGTGACCATGCCAGGAGACTACTCAGGGGAATTGCAACAATAATGCTCCAGGATTGCTGGGGTTGCTGGGCTCCATTTCTAGAACTTTATAAATGTGTTTCAGTATTCTTTCCACCCTCCTTGCTAGCATGCCAGTAATCTAGACGTCTTTTCACCCCAGGGCAGGGAGCACAGGAGGGCTGACAAGGACTTGTCTGCAAGTGACCCACTCCACTCCCAGATTTTGTTTTCTCCTTAGTTTTTCCTGGTCAGATGGCCCACAGGTCTCTCCCAGCTGCTCTGAGATTTGGGGTTAGGGCCAGCCCTGTAGGAGGTTCAGAGACAAGCTGAAGGAAGTCCTAACTTCCTTTCTTAAGAGCATCCATTGCAGGGAGTGGAGGGGAGGCTGGAAGGCACTGGCCAGTCACAGTTTCCGGTGAGGGCAGATAGGCCTGAGGTAGCCTAATGTGCTGGTTCCTTTCTCTGTCATTGGGATGGGCAGAGTGGGGTCTAAGGTGGCTCTGAACTCCGCAGTGAGACTCTGCTGTGTCTGTCACTCTGCTCTGCCCCCATTGTCCTTGCTGACTCTCTTCTTTTCTGGAATACTTTGGGGAGGTGGAGAGGTGGTTGTGTGTACCTGTGTGCAAGGAAGTTCTTGGGGGTTGTTCTACAAGTGGGGGCTATTGAACTTATCAAAGCCCTTGACTGGCTCTGTGGCCCACACCCAACCACCTTGAGGATGCAAGTTGGGGTGCCATGTGGGCAGAACATGTGGTCATGTCAGGTATACAGTCCTGTGGGCAGGCACATGGAGGAACTGGGTATGTGTACCTGAGAACAGACATAAAAAGGCAAAGGGGTGGATGGGCACCCCAGGGACATAGACACGTGCGGGGACAGGTGTGTGTGGGCATGTAAACAAGGACTACCTTTGGCCACAGATACATAGACAGGTCTGGGTCCTTGAGTTGCGGTGGTCTCCTCACATAGGCAGCAGGTGTATAAGGGCAGCCAGACAGATGGACTCACCTGAGCACAGATATGGATATGAACTGACATTTGCAGACACCAGACTCTGGGTCACAAGAGGCTCAAATACCAAGGCAGACATGAAGCCAGCTGTGGGCCCCAGCAAGATGCATATACTGACCAGAGTCACCTGCCAATTGAACTGATGTCTGGACAGCTGTGGGTGCTGAGATGTAATTCCAGAGGAGTGTTGCTGTGGGTGTGGGGGTGGAGCCAGACATCCTGGTGTGACAGGTGCTCAGGTGCTCTGCCGTATTGGAGGATGACCTTGAACTCCTGATCCTCCTTGCTTCCACCTCCTGGGTGCTGGGATGACAGGCCTGCATGACCACACCCTGTGTATGTGGTGCTGGGGATGGAATCCATGGCGTCATGAGTTCACTGTACCAATTGAACCACATCCCAGCCTGGGTACAGTTTAATTTCTAGAGTCCCATGTTGGGGTTGGTTGGTAGACCCCCCCTCCAAAAAAAGGGCTCAGTATTTCACTCTGAGAGGCATATAACCTATGGCCCCTATGTGCCTGTGTAGGTTTGAGCACATCCTCTGATGTCTCCAGGATCTTTATGAACTTTTCTGTGGCCCTGCATGGTGCTTTAGCTGCTCTTGGCTCCAGGACCAGGAGTCTGGCTCTGGGGTTTTCCTGCTGAGCCCAAGCCTTTGTGTCTCAGGTTGCTGCCTCTGAATGCCCTCACAGATGCGTGGAAGGGTCTGGGGTAAGAATCATAGCCTCTGTTGCAGACCCCCTCCCCCCAAGCCCTAGGCTTGGATTTAGCATGGTCTCTCTCCCACTTCTGACTGTTCATGTTCCCTCTACCCAACCTGGCATCTGGAACCCAGCCCCAACCCAGATATGTTTGACACCAGATGCTCTTGTGACCTTCCGCAGTTACTTAATGTTTTAGTTGCCTCATTTTAACTCTAGCTCCCTGGGGACATCGGAGGGTTAAATGGGAGACAGTTTGTGGAAAGCTCCTTGACTCTTTGTCAGCGTGGGTGGGACCAGGGCTCCCTAGAGATTCTTAGGCAGCCAGGTGGCTGACCCTGGGGCCTAGGCAAGCTGGACGGCTAGCACCAGATACCTCTAAGATGGAAGCTACTGTCCTTGTTGTCTCCCTGCTCAGAGCCCCTCCTCATCCTAGGAACCTCTGCTTAGGGTCAGGAAATGGCAGGCTGGGCATGTGGAAGCTTGGGCCTGCTGCCTGCTGGGCCTCTGGGAGGGGAGCCAGTGATTTGCTAAGAATAGCCCCAAATCATGGCTCTGGCCACTCGGTGGGCAGTGCTGCCTCTCCCTGGTCCAGACCAAGGCACTGACAGCCTGGCTTTTCATATTTCCTGTGGCCAGGGAGGCACAGGGATGGGCCTGGGAACTGAAGCTCCTATTACACTAGCTCTGCCTCTGGCCAGCCCTGCTGGGACCTGGAAAAGAGAAGGTGGGTGACCACTGGCCTTTGTCACCTCTGGGTTTGTCTTCTCCACAAGGTATCCTGAGAGTATCTCTGACCATCTTCCTACCCACTCCACTCCCTCAAACATGAAGGACATAGATTCCAAGGCAGACCTCCAGCTCTGAATCCCTGCCCTCCCTCCCTCACTGTGTGACCCTTAGCAGTGCACTGAACCTCTCTGTGCCTCATTTTCCTTGTGTAACAGGGAAGAGACAGGGATTTTAGGAATGTCACAAGGACAAACTGTGTGTGGAGATGGCTGGAGACTGTCTCATGGCATGTGCTAGGGAAACAGTGGGTGCTGTAGTCTTTGTTACAGTCACATTTTCTAGCAGAGAGGCCAGTGACATTAGAGGCCAATGATTATACCGTGTCATGTGGGGACAGGGTCAGAATAGCATTTTATTTATTTGCTTATTTATATTTTATGCTTGTGAGTATTTTGCCTGCATATGTGTAAGTGCACCACATGCATGCAATGCCTTGGAGGCCAGAAGAGGGCACTGGATCCCCTGGAACTGGAGTTATGGACAGTGTATTAGTGCCATGTCATGTGGGTTCTGGGAACTGAACCTGGGTTCTCTGCAAAAGCAGCCAATGCTCTTAACTGTTGAGCCATCTCTTGATTAGGCTTCTTGGCCCTGGATTTCATCCGAAGCACAGGGGATCCAGGGGCTGAAGAGAGACGGCTCAATAGGTAAGGTGCTTGAAGACCTGAGTTTGAGACTCAATAAAAAGCTGGGTGTGCCTGTGCGCATTTGTAGTCCCAGTTCTGGGGAGATAGACAAGTGGATTCCTGGGGCTTGCTTGACAACTGGCTTAGTTCATTCTGGCAAAATTCATGAACTTCAGGTTTAGTGAGAGACTTTGTCACAAATTAATAGAGAGCAATTGAGGAAGACACCCAACGCCAACCTCTGGCCTTCATACCATGGCCACACATGTTCATGCATATCTGCACATACATATACACACATACAAATTAAGTACAAGGTATTTATTTTTTTTATAAGCAAATTTTATTTATTTTTAAACTTTTTTTTTTTTTTTTTTTTTTTTTTTTTTTTTTTTGTGTGCAATCATGTGCGCAGCACAGCCCACTAATAGAAGTTAGAAGACAACTTGTGAGAGTTTGTTCATTCCTTCTTTCTATCTAA
>NW_008339431.1:64354-69354 GCF_000622305.1 Nannospalax galili
ATTATTTTTAAACTTTAAAAAAAAATTATTTATTATTTTTATGTGTATGCATGTATGGCCTGCATGTGGGTAAGTACACCCTTGTCGTGCAATGCCTGCGGAGTTCAGAAGAGGCTGTTGGATCCCCTGGGACTGGAGTTATGGACAGTTGTTAACTGCCATGTGGGTGCTGGGATTCGAACCTGGGTCTTCTGTAAGAATAACCAGTGCTCTTAACTGCTGAGCCATTTCTCCAGCCCCAAGTACAGGGTATTTAGAGGTAGATTAGATGCTGCTCCTGCTGGGAGATGAGCAAGGTATGTGCATGAATTATACCACGCCCTACCAGGGCTCACCCTGTGCAGGTTCTTGATGCCTGCGGTTGAGCTGGAGGGAACAGTTTGCCTGGACAGGAGACTACTCATGTGGACTTGGGCAAGGGTGGGATGACTTTCCCATTAAGAGAACCAGCAGGGGCAGAGGTGGGATGGCCCTAGGTCTTTATATAGTTCCTGTGGACTGGCTGTGGTTCAGGGACTCCATCTGGCCTGGAGCTAATGCAATCTGGTGTGATAGACACAGGGCGTCTGGGTTTACTGCATGCCCACAGCACTCCAACAACCTCTGGGCTTTGGGAACTGAGTGGATCACTAGGAGTGACTTTGTGGGCTCCCAGGAGTTCCCAGTGAAGTGAGGGTTTGGAACTGGAGAGCCTTGACTCTCCTGAGAAATGACTCCATGTGGGGAGAGTGGCGAGTGTCCTGAGATAGCCAGGAACGAACCCCGGACCCTACCTGCCTGCAGGCTGTGCTGGCCCTGGGCCTCCCCTCCCCTCCCCTCCCAGAGCAGAGGACAGGGACACTGGGGTGTTTTGGAAGATTCTGTTTGGAAAGCACAGAGGGAACTTCCCCCTGTGTTTCCTTTTCCTGGACTGGGAACCTCATGAAGGAGTTAACCCTTCCCATGCTAGTTACCAAATGGCCAGTGGGTGTGTCCCCTGAACTGCCACTGGTGGTAACTGAGCCCCTCCATCTTAGGACTCTGCTTCCCAGGGGTGGCCCTCTACCAGAGCTGCACTCTGGTGGCAGAGCCTAGAAGGCCTCCAAGCCCAGCCATGGTCCTAGTCTTTCACCTTTCAGTGCTGCTGTTGTTGTCCATCTTCTCTTCCTGTTCCCAGAATCACAAGGCCTGTGGGAGGAGCCCATGGGTCTTTGAGACCCCAGTGCAAGTGGCTCAGCCTGATTCCCCACAAAGCCTGTTGAGAAGTTCTGGGTTCAAGTTGTCCGTGAGAGGGCCCTTGCTGGACATTGGTTCTCTAGCTGTAGAGCTCTTGAGAGGACACTGGGACAGGCTTCTCTGTGGGCTCTGATGGGGCCTCTGCCTGGGATGGACAGTCTGACAGTTGCTGGCCTCCCCAGAACCACATGCTCTCATCTGAAAATGGATGGAAAGAATTTTCCGTCTGTCTTTTAGAAAGTGTGTGTGTGTGTGTGTGTGTGTGTGTGTGTGTGTGTGTGTGTGTGTGTTGTGGAGCCTGAAGGACAAGATTGAGTTTTGTAATCTCATGCGTCATTCCTTGGGTGGTCTTCCTCAGGCGCCATCCAGTTTGTTTTTGAGGCAGGATTTCTCCCTGGCCTAGAGATTATCAAGTACAGTAGGCTGGCTGGCCAGGAAGCCCCAGGGTTCCTCTTTGTGTCTACCTCTCCAGCTCTGGGATTACGGGCATACATCATCATGCCCTTCTTTTTTATCTGGATTCTGGGAATCAAACTTGTTTCCTTGTGCTTGTAAGATAAGCACTTTACTGAATGAGCCATGTCCCCAGCACCCCCGCCCCTCTATCTATCTATCTATCTATCTATCTATCTATCTATCTATCTATCTATCTATCTATCATCTACCTATCTATCTATCATCTATCTATCTATCTATCTATCTATCTATCTATCTATCTATCTGTCATCTATCTATCTATCTGTCATCTCAGCTTATTTTGAAGTAACAACAGCTGGATCTCACCTGAGAGGCTGACAACCTGGTGTTTGCTCTTCTTTGAGGCTGGATGGGGGCCTTAGCAGTCAGTAGTTCCATGGTAACTGTCTTGCACTGGAGAGGCCTAGACCCCAGTAGTTGCTCAGTCCATAGTGCTGGGTGTCTCAGCAGTTCCAATCTGACTTGGAACACTCAGAGGGTTCCTGAGAGCCACTGGTCCTCAGTCAGTGATAGATGCCTGTAAGCTGTCTCTGATGTCAGCAAAGAATTCAGCAGCAAGCAACAAAAGAATATAGCACTTGGCAGAAGGATGGTTCATAGCCATCATGTGGGTGCTGGGAATCGAACCTGGGTCCTCTGCAAGAGCAGTCAGTGCTCTTAACCGCTGAGCTATCTCTCCAGTCCCTGTTTTTATACTTTTACCTCCCTACCCCCTGAGTGTATTTGAGTGAAGGTGCTCATGTGCCATGGTGTGTATGTCAAAGTCAGAGGACAACATTAGGTACTGGTCCTTGACTTCCACCTTGTTTAAGGCAGGGGTTCCTTGTGATTTTTGGACTAGCTGGCCCCAAGAGCTTCTGGACAGTCCCCTGTCTCCACTGGGAGCACTGGGGTTACAGCTGTGCCTTACTGTGTCTGCCTTTTACATGGGTTCTGGGAATTTGAACTCAGGTCCGTGTGCTTGCATGGTGAGTGTTTTACCTATTGAGCCATCTCTCTAGGCTTCTTTTTTGTTTGTTTTGAGACAGAATCTCACTTCATAGCCCAGATTGGCCTGGAACTCACCAAGTTGCCCAGGCTGGCCTTGAACACTTGATAATCTTCTTGCCTCAACCTCTCAAACTCTGGGATTACAGACATGTGCCAGCATGCCTGGCAAAAAGATCTTTTTTTCTAGTTATTCCATTCCTTTTTATCTTGATTTTTGCATAATGTAAAATGAACTGTTTGAGGACCAGTGAGATGGCTCAGCAGGTGAAGGTACTTGTCACCAAGCCTGACCAGACATTGGATCAGAAGCAGTCAGCCTGTCCAATTGCCTGGTGGTGACTCATCCTAGGGTGGGTTAAACTGGAAGCTGGGCCCCAGCCAGTTTACTCTGTAAAGTGCTTATCTTACAAGCTCAAGTCCCCAGCCAGAAACTATTAGCAGGGTCTCCCCTCTTCCTATTTCTGTCCTATTTCTGTGAAGTGTTGCTGGAAGGAATAGGTCCTTCCCAGGGTGATTGGGTGGATGCTTAGAAGACCCTTGGGATCTGCAAGAAGAGAGTAGGTGCTGAGGGCTTTCTAGAAGGCTAGGCTGCCTCTTCCCTTGGGAGTGCTTGGTGTACCTCATAGGAAGGAGCCTGCTGGTTTAGATGTCACTATCTAATTGCTGACAGTCACTCATGGGGGCTGTGAATCTGCAAGGCCATGTTTCTCTATACTGTCCTCCATGTGCTGACACAAAGCTTCCTCTGCAGGCTCAGGGTGCTGGTTGTTGTACTGTTTCGAAGTTTTCCCTAATTTAGTATATTCAAAGACGGCATGTCTATCACTGATATCTAATTTTACAACACTGTCACCACCCCCCAAGGATACCCTATACGCACCTTTTCTCTTTCCTCAACCCACAAATCTACTCCGTCTTTCTAAATTTTTCTCATTCTGGGCATTTCATACAACCGTAGTCATACAATGTGTGTGTGTGGTAGATTGAGTTATTATTTTAAATTTTTATTTTTTTATTTTATGTGAATGAGTGTTTTGCCTGCATGTAAGTGTGCCATATGTGCAATGCCCACAGAGGCCAGAAGAGTGTGTTGGATCCCCTTGGAACTGTAGTTACAGTTGATAGCTGCTATGTGGGTGCTGGGAACTGAACACAGATCCTTTGCAAGAGCAGCCAGTGCTCTTAACTGCTGAGCCATCACTCCAGCTCCTGATTTATTTTTTGAGGCAGAGTCTCAAGTACCTGAGGCTGGCTTTGAATTCACTGTGTATCAGAGGATGACCTTGAACTCCTGATTCTCCTGCTTCTACCTTCTGAGTGCTGGGATTACAGGCATGCTCCACCACGCCTGGTTTTATGTGGTGCTGGGTACTGAACCCAGGGCTTCATCCTGCTAGGTAATCACTCTACCAGCTGAATTATATCCCAGCTCCAGATTCCTTTTCAAAGGGATAAAGAAGTCCTATGTTATTCATATTAGAATGTAACGTACATGTGCATAATAGATATAAGTGCCTTAGACTTTAGACAAACATGAGGGGCTAGGAGTGGTGCTCAGTGTAGACACAAAGCCTGGTTCCATCCCTAGCACCACCAGAAAGCAAAAACTGTAAAAGCAGGAACACACAGGACACTAGGAAGCCACCCCACCCACACTTGTGTAATACAAGTGGGTCAGGCCACAGAGCTGCCAGTGCTGGGTGGATGATAGAGCCCTAGGGTCTGTGGGCCCTGCCTGCCCCTGCTACTTATGCTGTGAACAGACTATATCAACAGTGTAGGAGTACATGGTTTGGGGTAACCAGACCTCATAGCTAAGCCTAAACTGCCTGTGAGTGATTCCACATGTCCGCCTCAGTAGAGTACCCTTTGATTCCTGGCAGCCTGGCTTGTTGGCTTGTTGATAAAGGCAGAATAATGACTCTATTGAAGTTGCATGGAGTGGTTCTTTAGCCCACATCATGTGGGAGTGAGGACTTGGCACAGCAGCGCAGGTTTTGCCCAGTACACACAGATGTTGTCCACACAGCCGTGGTCCTGACTGCTCAGAGGTTGGCCCTTAGCTGGGCGTGTCCAGGTTCCTGTGGGGGGTGAGGTGGCCCAGGTCTCCCTCCCTATCCCATGTTCTGACTTGAGCCACAACCTTTCTTTGTGCTGTGTGTGATGATGTCATGCGGCCTACACAGAGAAGACCCAGGCTGTAAACATGGCACAAACTTCAACCTAGATTGCATGAGAGTACATGCTGCAAAGTAGTTGTTGCAATCACCAGGGTGTGTGTGTGTACACTCATACACATAGAATAAAAAGTAATAAAT
>NW_008339431.1:71238-116399 GCF_000622305.1 Nannospalax galili
TGTACTGGCTTTTCTTTTTTGGTCTTTTTGAGACAGGGTCTCCCTGTAGCTCCAGCTGGCCTGAAACTCACTATGTGGACCAGGCTGGCTTTAATTCACAGAGATCTGCCTGTTTCTGCTGGGACTAAAAGCATGAGCCATCACGCCTGGCTTGTACTGGCTTCTTAACTCCCACATGGAATCTGATGGTCCACGGGGCTGCAGGTGTTGTAGTTTGCTCTATTTCATTGCTGTGTAGTATTCCACTGGACGGACATACAAGGTTGAGTTTTCCTATATGGAATGTTTAAGACTGGAAGTACTTCTCTTTTGGATTTTAGTTTTTTTATTTGGAAATGTTGAATTAAAAATCTTTATTTTGGCCAGGTGTGGTGGCACACACCTTTAATCCCAGCACTTGGGAGGTAGAAGCAGGCGATCTCTATGAGTTCAAGGCCAGCCTGGTCTACATAGTGAGTTCCAGGACAGGTGGGGCTACAGAGAGACCCTGTCTCAAAAAGACCAAAAGAAAAAAAATTCTTTATGAGTGCTTTGTCTGCATGCATGTATGTACATGCCTTCAGAGGTCAGAAGAGGGCATCAGATCCCCTGGAATTGGAGTTAGGGTAGTTGTTACCCATGTGGTACTGGGAACCAAACTCAGGTTCTCTGCAAAAGCAGCCAGTGCTCTTAACTGCTGAGCCATCTTTCCAGTCCAAAATGTTGAATATTTACATGTGAATGTGAGCCATCTTGGGGATGGGGACTAATCTAAGCAAAATTCACTTACGTTTCATTAGCTCCTTACGCATTGCCTGAAGGTGGACTTTAGATCATGTATTCCCTGTGTTCCTCTCTTCCTTCTCCCTTTCCTTAGATGTGCTTTAAAATTTTTAAATAATTTAAAATTTTATTACTATTGTGTGTGTATGTATGTGCGTGATAAGTTTGTTGAGGACATCTCTATGGAGTTGGTCCTCTCCATCTTTATGTAGGGATTAAATTTAGGTTGTCAGGCTTGCACAGCAAGTGCCTTTACTCAGTGAGTCATCTCATCCACCACGGACTTGAACTCACAATCCTGCTATGTCCTGTTTGCAGGGACCACTGGTGTGTGCCATTAAAGTCACCTGCACTCTGACTGCACCCCCCCACTGAGGTGAGGTGTGGGACTTCCCTTGTGGTGCTTCTAGAAGGGCTGGTTTGAAAGCAGCGAGTGTGCCACATGCACGCCTTGTGCCTGCGGAGGCCAGAGGAGGGTGTCTGATCCTCTGGAACTGGAGTTAAGGACCGTTTTTAGTGCCATGTGGGTGCTGAGAACCGAACCCCGGTCTCTGCAAGAGCAGCCTGTGCTCTTAATCGCTGAGCCATCTCTCCAGCCCCCAGACTCTGGGTTTTCAGACCCAGATCACTTCCCTTTTTCTCCCTTTTATGAATGCTTCCTCTGAAGACCGGGCATGCTTACCTTCTTAGGAGAGGGGTCCAGGAGTGAGGTGCTGGCTGATGGGATGGAACTCTTGTTGTACTAAGAAGGAAGCTGAGGAGCTTCCAGAGGGCCTGTGACAGGAAGTAGTTTGCTCAAGGTCCTGTGGTAACTCAGACTGTCAATGAGGCTATCTGACCCCCTAGCCTTCTCCAAACCAGATACAACCTCCAAGCCAAGCTTTACCTTGCCCCACCCACCCACCGGCCTGATCTTCCTGCTTTCCACCTCCCAAGTGCCGGATTATATGCTCCCTGTCACCATGCCTGATGTGTGGGAATTAAACCCCGGATCACATACATGCTAGGCAAGAACTCTACCAAATGAGCTGTGTCCCCAGTCCTTCTAGAATGTTTTCATCTTTTCAAGCAGAAACTCTGTGCCCATTAGACACCAGCTCCCCAGCCCCTGGCAGCTGTAGTCCCACTTCCTGGCTGTGTGACTGACTGCAGGGTTGGTATCGGAAGTGGAAGTGGAGGCTGTAGTGTTCCTTCTCTTGTTTCTGGTGTATTTGAACAGCTGTAGTCCCAGGATTCCTTCATGTGGTCCCACCTGTCAGAATTTCCTTCCTTTCTGGACCATACTTTTTTGTTTATTTTGAGACACCGTCTTGCTGTGTAGTCCAGGCTGGCCTTGCACTCAGGATCCTCCTGACTTTGTGTCTGTGTTGTTTTTCAAGCATTTCACATTTGAGGGTTGAGTGAGGGACAGCATGGGGAGGGTGTATAATAGCTACTGATATTTGCCAGGTGCCACCCATTACCCTGCCCTATCCTATCCTGTCCTCACAGCCCTGTGAAGTGGGTATTAACAGGAGCCTCATTTTACAGATGAGAGAGCATGGTTCAGAGAAGTTCCTAACTTGGCCAAGGTGTGACATAGCATGCCATTGGAGAGCCGGGCTGGGATGCCAGGTCTACCTGCCTGCATAGCCTAGGCTTCATGTGAATAGCCTAGGCTCTCTGTGTATAGCTTAGGCTCTGTGTTCTGAACCCCAGAGCGTGCATAGGTCATTGCTCGGAATCCTCGTTGACTCTCCTCTTCTGTACGCAGAGCCTATAGGTGCCATGGAGCTGATTGGTACCAAGGTGGGGACAGTGATGGTCCTGCCTCCCAGGCACTGGTGCCCCTTCTTGGTGCAGCTACAGAAGCCTCAGAACCAGGCAGGGCTCTGCAGGCAGGTGGGCCTCAGAAGACCCCCAACACCAGGCTAGCAGGGAAGCCCGGCTGGCCACACTGCAGGATGTCTCCTGACTTTCCCTGAACAAACAGCACCAGGGGCATCTGGATGTTGAGGACAGATAAACAGGAAGAGGAGAAACCGAATACCATCTTCTGTCCAGCTGGTGCCCCTCCCTGCTGTTCCCTTGGCTGAGAGTGGTTAGGGCAAGGGGCTTGGGGGCTGGTCTTGGCTGGTCGGTGTCTGGTGCCCTTTAAGTTTGAATTTGGTGCTGATATATATTTTTTTATATTTTATTTTTTATTTTTATTTTATGTGTATGAGTGTAATGCCTGCATGTAGGTAGGTGTGCCCACGTTGCACAATGCCCATGGAGGTTAGAAGAGGGCATTGGATCCCCTGGAACTGGAGTTACAGACAGTTGTTAGCTGCCATATGTGTTCTGGGAATTGAACCCAGGTCCTCTGCAAGAGGAGCCAGTGCTCTTAACTGCTGAGCCATGTCTCCAGCCCTGGTGCTGGTATTTCTTTACCACTCCTCTAAGCTTGGTAGCCTGCAAGGCACAGGGAAAAACTATCACTGTGGGTGTGTGGGGAGTGCTAGCCGTGGGCCCGTAGGTGAGGCTCACAGGTCACTTGAGCATTGTTGGCCGCATTGTTTTTATCTGATGGACACTGAGGCCTGCGTGGACTGAGAGTTTTCGCCAAGGCTGTGTAGCTGCTGGGGGTGGGCTGAGGCTGAAGCCCAGGGCCCTGCTTGCTTAGTGCCCTGGTGTTGGTATCTGTTGCAGACCTGGCCTTGGCTGTTGTTGCTATGGGAATTCCATTCTCTTATTTGGAGCTGGTGGAGTATTGGCATGAAGTGGCCAAGTCTCAGGCTCCAGTGGTTCTGTAGGAATATGGCATACTTACTGGGCTTCCCACATGCTTTTTCCTCCATATGGTTACCTGAGGCTGATCCAAGCTGTGGCCATGCCTCTGTCCTATTGTCTGGCCCAGGTAGTACCTCTCAAGCATCTGATATCCTGGCCCCATAGGTACCATATGACTTTCTGGGAGGTTCTGCACAGCACTGAGCATCTGTTTAGTGTCCTCTGGACATAATGCTGTTCTTCAACTTGCCAGAACCACCTTTATTGCCTCTTCCTTCAGATAGGCCTCCTTGCTTCTCTTCTTTTTTTCTGTCTTTTTTGCGACAGGGTCTCCCTGTAGCCCCAGCTGGCCTTGAACTCACAGAGCTCTGCCTGCCTCTGCCTCCCAAATGCTGGGATTAAAGGCGTGTGCCACCATGCCGGACTTCCTTGCTTTTCTGATGGCTAGTCAACACCTCCCTCTGTCTGCAGTTTAGGGTAGTTCGAAAGGCGTTGGATTCTATGGCCTCAGTTTCTTTATCTGTGATTTAGGACAACTAGAAGAAAGCCTAAATGCTCTTGCCCTGGCTTGTGTGGAACTGGCCAGGACCTGGGGAAACATGGCCCTCTCAGGGTTAAGTGCTTTCCCTGCCAGGGGCGGAAACTAAGAGGACAGAGTGTGAAATGAGGTCACTTCCCAGCCCAGGGGCTGCCATGTGCCTGGTTTTCCAGCAGTAATTCCTGTTTCCTCCTTAGCTTCCATGTGCCCACACATTCCCAACTCCCATGACCCCAGATCACCAACAGGTGGGGGCTCCTGATGGAATGCTGGCCTGTTATTTTATCTGAAAGGTCACTTCCTATCTGGATAAGCTATCTCTCTTTCCTGCCTGGAGTTCCAGGGCGTGAGTGAGTGAGTGAGTGAGTGAGTGAGTGAGTGAGTGTGTGTGTGTGGGAGGGGGGCGGCGGCAAGGAAGCTCCATGAGGGCAAGTGCAGTGTCCAGCCTGGTTCTTTATTCCCAGGAACACTGAGGCCCAGAAGGGCGTGGGACTCCCTAAGATCAGACCAGGAGCCAGGCAGCTAGACCGCAGTGCAGTTGTAGGGGAACCATGACCAGGGTGCCACTCACAGGGCAGTGGTGTGAGGCAAGGAAGCTGATTGTCACCCTTGGACTTCTATTCTTCTGGGGAACCTAGGGCTGCCTATGTGTGAGAGATGATTTGGTCAGGCCAGCACAGAATGACCTCATTTAACCCCATTACCCTCAGGAAATGGGGTACAGAGAGGCAAGGCCCAGATAGGCTTCTGGGGCAGACAGCATTGACTTCAGCATCCTGGTTTTTCCCATGGGAAGGTGTTTAGGGGTCTCTTGGGGTAGTACCTTAGGGAAATCTCAGGGCTCAACATCTCTTTGGCTCTAAAGTTGATACTGAACTGCAGTTGCTGGTCCTAACAACCTTACTGTGTAAATCTAGTAGACATTGTATGGTGGGAAGAATGGAGAACAGGTCTGCAGGTAAAGCTAAATCACACCTTACAGGCTTGAAGCCCTGGGTTTATTCCCATACAATCAAAACCAAAACTCAAAAGATCAGAGAAAATAAAGGTATTTTGGAAGATGTGAAAAGTCGCGCAGGTCTTCCCACCGCAGATAACCATGCTCACCACTAGTGCTTTGGGTTTTATCTTTCCAGACGTGTCCCATGTGTACACACATGGCCAGAGTGTCATTGTTTCACAGTCCCAGGTCCCTTTGATGTCTGACCCAGTGCAAGCCAGCTGGATTCCCATGTCTGTTCCCACTCAGTGGGCTGATCAGCTGCTTGATTCAAGTGTGGGGAAAGCTCAGCTGCACATAGATGCACAGTTGGGGAGGAAAGGAATGTTGCAGTAGCCTAGGGCTATTTTCTTTTGATACTATTTAAAAATATGACCAGCAGTAGATTCTTTTTTTTCAGACAAGGTCTCACTGTATAGATCTGTGGCTTAGATCTCACAGAAATCTGCCTTCCTTTGCCTCCCCAGTACTAGAATTGAAGGCATATGCCACCACACCTGCCCCTCCCCCAAATTCTTACATGTTACTTATTTATTTTGGATGCCTGATGTGTGTGTTGGGGGGTTTGAGAACATTCCATGTTTGAAGAGGTCAGCAGACAAATTTTGGAGTTGGTTCCTGGTTCTCTTCTTCCACCATACGTATCCTGGGGATGGAATTCAGATCATCAGCCTTGGTGGCAAGCCCCTTTACCCACTAAGCCATCTTCACTGACCCAGCAATTGATTCTTAAGCTTGATTTGGGAATCTGGAAATGCTAATATGTATGAATGTAATGCATGCATGTAGATAGGTGCACCTGTGCCATGCAACGCTCAAGGAGATCAGAAGAGGGCGTCTGGTCCCCTGGAATTGTAGTTATGGTCAGTTGTCAGCTGCCATGTCGGTGCTGGGAATTGAACCCAGGTCCTATTCAAGAGTAGCTGGTGTTCTTAACCAATGAGCCATCTCTCCAACCCCTTTCTGTATTCTATTAAAACCCCAATCCCATGAATAACATTTGTGTGTGTGTGTGTATGTGTGTGTGTGTGTGTGTGTCTGTGTCAGTGTGTCTGTGTGTTATTTTTGTAACATCAGGCATGGGCAATTGGGGAAATACTGGTTAAGCAGGCATGCGGATCCTTTGAGACAGGGCCTCATGTATCCCAAGCTGTACTTAAACTCTCTATGTAGCTGAAGACAGCCTTAAACATCTGATCCTCCTGTCTCTACCTTGCAAGTATAAGACATGTACCACTACACTGGTTTATATGGTGCTCGGGCTCAAACCCAGGGCCTCGTGTATGCGAGGCAAGCACTCTACCAACTGAGCTACATCCCAGCCTCTCAATTACTGTTAATATTGCACTTATCAACAGAACAACCCTTATGCTTTGGGAAGCTATAGGACTCATGATATAAGTTTGCTAGAATCTGATTTTTCCACTGAAAGGTCTGATTTTACCATTGACCAAAAACACCCTTACCTACTCCTTTCCTTTTTAAAAATTTATTTATTTATATTTTATGTGTACGAGTGTTTTACCTACATGTATGTAAGTGCACCTATGTGTGGAATGCCTGTGATTGCTAGAAGAGGGCGTTGGATCCCCTGGAACTTGAGTTACAGATGGTTGTTAGCCACCATGTGGGTGCTGGGAACTGAGCTCAGGTCCTCTGCAAGAATAGTCAGTGATCTTAACTGCTGAGTGTCTCCAGCTCTTCCTCTCCTTTTTTGAGAACCCCCCTGTTTTAAGTGAAAACACACCTTTTAGATTCAAAAAGCTGGCTACACTGGGGGGAACAGCTTAAATGCAGTTTGCCTTTGTTTTTCTTTTCTTTCTTTTTGAGACAAGGTCTCACTTTAGCCCCAGCTGGCCTGGAATTTACTATGAGGACCAGACTGGCCTCCATCTCACAAAGATCTGCCTGCTTCTGCCTCTCAAGTGCCGGGATTAAAGGTATATGCCACCATGCCTGGTAAGTCTCTCTCAATCTCTCTCTCTCTCTCTCTCTCTCTCTCTCTCTCTCTCTCAAGAGGGCCTCATGTAGCTCAGGTTGTCTTCAAATTCAGTATGTAGCAGAGACTGGCTTTGAACCCCTGATCCTCCTGCCTCATCATAAAGCTAAGGCTCCAGCTCACATTCACTACCTTACTTGGGTACCCTTAGATGACACTGGCTCATTTTTGTCTCAGCGAGTTTGTGTCTTTGGAGTGCACAGTCCAGCCCATGTGGGGCACCGCCTTCCTTCGAGCATAGTGCCTGTTCTCTCTTGGGGACCACTGTTACCTGATGTCATTGTTTTCAAGTTTATAGGTAACAGTTTCACTTATACTTTATTCTGTCCATCATCTTTGTGTGTGTATGTACATGGGTGTGTGTATGTGTGGATAAATGATGTGCCTGGATTGTTTATATGGGTGTGGGGATTGAATTCAGTTCTTTATGCTTCAACAGCAAGTATTTGACCCAGTCAGCCATTTTCCTAATCCACTGTTACTTGTGTGCATATGTGTATGTGTGTGTGTGTGTGTGTGTGTGTGTGAGAGAGAGAGAGAGAGAGACAGAGACAGAGACAGAGACAGAGACAGAGACAGAGACAGACAGGCTCTCCCTGTAGCCCCAGCTGGCCTGGAACTCAGTATATAGACCAGGCTTACCTGGAACTCTGCAGAGATTCACTTGGCTCTGCCTCACAAGTACTGAGAGTGCGCCACCATTCCTGGCCCTGCTATAATTTTTATCCTTGTTCCCTAAAAAGTGCTGTCAAGGTCATTGTTTGTCTGGATGTGGTTGTGCACACCCACAATCCCATCTACTTAGAAGATAGTGGCAGGAGGATCAGGAGTTTAAGGTCATCTTTGGCTACATGGTGACTTCAAGGCTAGCCTGGACTATATGACCTAAAACAAAAATTGAGGGCAGGGTAAAGGACTTGCCTCATGCTTTTTATATGAGGACTGGAGTTCGAGTACCCACATAAAACACCTTTCTGGTATGAGTGAGGGGCCTGGGGTGTGGGGGGAGTTTGTAGCTGGCCCGTTTTTCTTGCCCCTCTGAGAGACAGGAGGGCATGATTCATCAGAAGAGACCCAGGGTCTCAGCCAGGCCACTGACCTCCAGGGTGGGGTGTGCCTCTCTGACGGGAGCGCTTTCAGTCACCTGCTCCCTCTGGTGTCCAAGGCTTCTGGCCTCCATGCCCCATCCTTACTGGTCTTCTCAGCTGTGTGGGATTTAGGGTTCAGCATCCCCCTCCCTGCCCATCGTTTTCAATGGGCACATGGTGGCTCTTTGTGGAACAAGTGCTGTGTTCCCCACCCCGGGCTAAAACAGCACCTGTGCTGTCTCATTTCTTCCAGTTGCAGAGATGTCTAAAAATCTATCCTTTTGTTGTTCTTGTTTTAAAACCTTCCCAGCTTAGGAGCCGACTTGGAGGCACATGCCTTTAATCCCAGCACTTGGGAAGCAGGAGGCAGAGGCAGGCAGATCTCTGTGAGTTCAAGGCCAGCCTGGTCTACATAGAGAGTTCTAGGCCAGCTGGGGCTACAAAACCTGTCTCAAAAAGACCAAAAAAAAATTCCAGGACAGCTGGGGCTACAAGGAAAAAAAAAAAAAAAAAAAAAAAAAAACAAAAAAAAACAGACAAACAAAACAAACAAAAACCAAACAATAACAACAAAAAAACTCCCCAGTTTCATTTATTCAAGGGTTCCTTTGTACCATGCCCTGCCAGGCCCTGGGATGCCACTGAATGCTAACCCCAGCACCTGCTTGCCTTGTGGGACCCCATGTGTATGTGTGATGGACAGAAAGCTTCTTGGTGTCCATGTGGGACTGGGCTGTGGGAGGGGAGGGAGCTGCAGGGTGAGCTGGGCTGGAAGATGTGGAATGAGCCAGAGTGAGGTTGGAGTGAAGCTGGAGCCAGGCCCCACAGACTGGCTGACCCACCAGCCGAGAGACCACCTACCTGTTCTTTATGGATTTCCAAGGCAAAATTCCCAGCTTGTTGTTGGTGGCACCTTTGCTTACTATTTTTATTAATAATTATCTGCAAAGACCTGTTGGTATTACTGTTCCAGGGACTGTGAATAGTTTATTCTGCTGGAGTTTTGTGTACATAGGAGTCATAGGATGGAGAAGGTGGCTGTGCTGGTTTTGGGGAAGTTCCTTCTTTTGAGTCTACTTGAAATCCTTTAGATAGGAATCTGTTTCTTCTGCTTGCTATGCATGTGCTCTAGAGTAGGCGTGTGTCCCTGGTCAGGGTCTTCTTGGGTTCTGGGCAAACAAGCAAATTGGTAGAGAGGTGCAGGGATGGGAAGATGCTTGGATCCCCCCCTCCCCTAGCCCACAGTTTCTGTGACTTTGGACAGGTCTCTGGCTACCTCTGGGCCTCAGTTTCCTCCTCTTTGAAATGAGAGCAGATTGGAATCTCAAAGGCACCTCTGACTTAGATTCTAAGATTTGTGTTGGTGCCGGGCTGGGGAGGGGGGTTGTGTCAGACTCTATTGTGACCATGTACACCCATACCTGTTTGTCCCTGTCTTAAGAGTTGAGGGTCAAGGCCTGGGCCAAGTGAGGGGCTGATCTGAGCCCTTGCCCCAAGTACAGCCCTGAAAGAGACGTGTGTGTGTGTGTGTGTGTGTATGTGTGTGCACGCATGCACGTGTGTATGGAGTCCAGAGTTAACCTTGGTGTCATTCCTCAGGCACTATCCACCTTTTTGCAAACATTTAAAAAAATGAAATCACATTAATTTGTGAGAGAGAGAGAGAGAGAGAGAGAGACTGAGCCATCTCCCCAGCCCCCTCTGCCCTTGAAAGTTTCAAAGCTCCACCCCAGCTGGAATGTTGTAACTTGGTGACTTCCTCTGAGTTTGTTCTGAAGCTGGGCAGATGTTTCCTGCAGCTGGCTGTTCAGCCCCACTGTCCCCAAGATGGACCAGCCTATTTTTAGCTCCATTGTTACCGCCCTGGGCATCTGGCTGCCATGGGTGTGTGGGAGGCTGTGGCCATGGAAGGGATGCTGCCCCTGCTCAGCATGTTCTCTGCCTTTTGCCCATCCCTGTTTGGGCCTCCCTGTGTGTCCACTAGGAAGGCTAGGGCAGTATCAGGCGAGATCTGGGGGACAGGTGGGGCTGGGGCCGTGGGAAGGCCTGGAGCTCTGGCTGTATCAGGCAGTGAACTCTCTGAACTTTAGTTTATCCCACCTGCTGAGCGGGACAGTAGCCCTCTGCTCTAGAGTGCTGGGAAAGGTGAAATTCACTCACTAAGTGGCATTTCAAACCTATATGAATCATGGGTTCAAGCCTGTGGGCTGGTGTACTTACCAAACACAAAGTTGGTTGAGGGGAGGCCGTTGGTCAAAGGTGATGGAGTGTGGGACTTTTCTGTGGACTGTGGGTGGATGAGGTGGAGGGTGTGAGGGTGGGGATGGCATTCCTTATGATGTCCTGGAACCCAAGGACATCATCAAGGAACAGAAGCAAGGAAGGACCTATGTCCTGGGAGGTCCTTGAGGGCTTGGGCAGTACAGGGGTCTGTGACCTGAAGCTCGAGGGCTGCATGTGATTGAGGATAGTTATTAATGTGGCCCAATAACAAATTGTAAACTTACATATAACATATTGAGGTTTTTTTTTTTTTTTGGCGTGTTTAAAAAATATTTATTTTTATTTATATTAGTATATATATAAATATGCCATTTGTGTGCAGTGTCCATGGAGGCCAGAAGAGGGTGTCAGATTCTCTGGTGCTGGAGTTAAGACTAATTGTGAGCCACCATGTGGGTGCTGGGAACTGAATCCAGGACCTCTGCAAGCATCTAGTGCTCCTAATTGCTGAGCCATCTCTCTAGTTCTCTAGTCCAGATTTTTTTCTTTTCTGTCTTTTTGAGACAGAGTCTCTCTGTAGCCCCAGCTGTCCTGGAACTCCCTATGTAGACCAGGCTGGCCTCTGCCTCCCAAGTGCTGGAGTTAAAGGCGTGTGCCACCACACCAGGCTATTTTTTTCTTTTGGAACTAGATTGTGCATTGGTGGAGCACAGACTTTGTAGATTACAGCATTGTGCATGTATACTCTCATAACCTGAAAGCTGCAGGTTGGATATCCCTATGTGGCCCAGAGAAGCCAAAAAGGTTGGTCATCCTTGTTAAAACATCTCTTTCTGGGAGGGACTCTGAGGCCCAGGTAGCAGCCAGGGGAGTGGACAGGCAGTGCCCTTCAGGGTCCCAAGGGATTCTGGGTTTCTGTTGACCTTGAAGAATCCAAAGTACTTAGTCCTGTTGTCTGCTCCTGCTCCCACCTGTGTGCTGTTTCCAGAATTCTGGGAAGCCACAGAAGTCAGAAGCTAAGGGAAGAGCTGTCTTCTCTGGAGCCTCTGGCCCTTTTGGGGACCCATACACTGACCTCCTGGTGTATTCAAAACAGACCAGTCTGGTTGGGCCCCTCACTTCCTATGGCCCTTTCTTGCTTTGTAGGGACACTCATGGCTCAGGAGAGACAAAGAAAGGCTCTATCCTGTAGATGGGGCTCTCCTCTGGGAACAGCAGAGGCTTGGTTTCTGTCCACAACAGGGAACAGGATAGATGTCAGAACTCTCAACCTGTATCTGGTGGGGAGTGTCTGATAGCATCTCCTCAGCTCCCCCAGGGCCCTGGTGGCTGTTGTCTTCTGTGCTCTGTGACCCTCTACTATCATACTCTGGCGTCCCTGAATGCAGACCCACCGGTTCTGGCCACTGTCAGGGAAAGTTGACATTCTGCAAGAGGGAAAGAGGCATTAGGTCCTGTGGCCTTGTGGCTTGTGGTCGCTGGGAGTTGAGCCTAAAAATAACAGGTTACATTAGTCAGGATTAGATTTGACTGCAAGTTATAGAAAAAGCCAAATCACAGGAGTTTATACAAGATGGAAGTTTATTTCTCTGTCCTATCCAAACCCAGAGTTTTGTAGACCAGGCCTGCCGTGGTGGCTCCGCTCCATGGTTTCCCTCAGAAAATTGGATCTACACCATCCCTAGGTTGTTCATGTGCTTATGGCTCAAGATGGCTGCAAAGCTTCTGCCATCACATCTGTGTTCCAGGCCACAGGATGGAAGAAAGAGGAAAAGATTTCATAAGGAAGGATCCTGGACCTTGGCATCCCATTAGCTAGAAGTTGCTCATGTGACCTGAGTATTTACAATGAAGCCTTGGCCCTGGGTAGCCCTGAATTGAGAAGCCATCCCTGCCCTTCCTCTGAGGGATGAAGACACTCTGGGCATTTAAAAATTTTATATTACATTTAAAAATTAATTAATAATTTATGTGTGCGGTTGCGCGTGTGCCACAGCATGCACAGATCATAGGAGGTCAGAGGGTAACTTTCGAGAGGAAGTTCTTACTACCATATGGGTATTGAACTCGGGTTGTCAGACTTGGATGCAAGCCCACTTACCTGCTGAGCCATCTCGCCAGTCTAAGATATGGGGATTTTTATGAAACTCTTTATCTGATCTGAAATTCTCTAATTGGTGATTACTATAGCACCATGAGACTCATGCACAAGACCCATGCACATGGCCCCCTTTGGCCTATAGATCCCCAATTTTTCTCCCTCAGTTCAGATGTATTCTGAGCCTTCCAAGGTCCAACACAGGTATCTTTGGAAGGTCAATGTGTCATGGAGACACTTCCAAAATAATTATTTTTCATTCTTTTCATGTGTATGTATATATGTGTGTTTGTGTGTGTGCATGTGTGTGTGTGTGTGTGTGTGTACATAGGCTCAAGGTTGATAATGTCTGTCTTCCTTGTTCCCTCTTCCACCTTAATATTTGAGGCAGAATCTCTCAATTGAACCCAGATCTTACTGATACTGCTAGCCTTGATAGCCAGTTTGCTCTGGGATCCCCGCTTTGCTTTCTGAGGCAGGAATTGAACAGACCACCCCACCCACCCGACATTTACCTGGGTTCTGGGGATCTGAAGTGCAGTGTTTGGGTGAGCACTTTACCTACTCAGCCATCTCCCCAGGCTCCTGCAATAACTTTCCTAAAGAGATTTTTCTTTTTTTGGGGGGGATCTTTTGGAGACAGGGTCTCCCTATAGCCCCCCTGGCCTTGAACTCACAGAGATCCGCCTGCCTCTGCCTCCCAAGTGCTGGGATTAAAGGTGTGCACCACCATACCTGGCCTTTTGTTTTGTTTTTTGAGACAAGATCTCTTCAGCTTCCAACATAATGTGTTAATGAGATGTCTTTCATTCTGTTTTGTGTGTATATGCGTGTGAGAATATGTGGTGTGTGTGTGTGTGTGCATGTATGTGTATAATGTTTAGACTCCATGATGGGGGCTGGCAAGATGACTCTGTGGGTAAAATTGCTTGCTGTACAAGCCTGATGATCTGAGTTCAATCCCTGGGTCTCACAGTGGAAGGAGAGAACCAATCCTCAAAAGTTGTTCTCTGACCTCCATACACATGCAGTGGTTTGTTTGCACACACCACCATTCCATCATGACATTTACACACCCGTTCTCTCTCACACATGTCACAAATACACACTAAAAATCAAGGTTGAATGTCACACTTGGAGCACATATTAGTGTGGACAGACTCCATGTCTAGTACTCAGTAGTGCCACCAGTGGGTGATTACTGTGGTGTGTGGCCCAGCACAGTCTTCATGGTCAGGTGCCCCCAAATGTTTAGTAGCCTGATTTTTCTTGAGTACTCTCTCTGGTGATTACTGTGGAGGTCTTTACAAACACGATATTATTTAACCTTTGCAACCACCCACAAGGGAGTTCTGTTATCCCCATTTCTCAGAAGTAGCAACCAAGGCCCAGAGATGGAATTTGCCCAAGGTGGCACAGCAGAGGAGCTGTGAGTTGGTAGGGAGATAGGCATGGAGGGGTGAGCACCACGGGAGGGATGACCACCTTTTCCTTTTATTTGCCAGTGTGGTGGTATGCACCTGTAATTTCAGCACGCAGGAGGCTAAGATGAGAGGACCCCGAGTTTGAGACCAGCCTGACATGCATAGTGAGGCTCTGTCTCAAAAATCATGGGCCAGCGTGATGGCTCAACAGGTGGAGGTGGCTTGGTGCCAAGCCTCATGACCTTAGTTCAATCCCTGGGATTCACATGGTGGAAGGAGAAAACCAACTCGTGCAAGTTGTCCTTAGATCTCCACATGCATACTGTGGTACACTCCAATCTTCCCCCATAGCCAACAGATAAATACATGTAATAAAATTATGTAAAAAATATTAATCAAGCCGGGTGTGGTGGCGCATGCCTTTAGTCCCAGCACTCGGGAGGTAGAGGCAGGCGGATCTCCGTGAGTTCGAGGCCAGCCTGGTCTACATAGTGAGTTTCAGGCCAGCTGGGGCTACTGGGGAGTCCCTGTCTCAAAAAAGATAAAAAAATATATATATTAATCAGGGTTGGGGATATAGCTTAGTAGGTTCAGTGCTTGCTTAGCATGCACGAAGCCCTGGGTCACGCCATGCAAACTGGGCGTGGTGGTCCATGCCTGTAGTCTTTTTCTTAAAAATATTTTGTTTATTATTTTTATTTTTTTGTGTTTGAGTGTATTGTTTGTGTGTATCTAAGTGCACCTGTGTCGTGCAGTGTCTGTGGAGGTCAGAAGGGGGCGTCAGGTTCCCCTGGAACTGGTGTTACAGACAGTCGTTAACCTCCATGTGGGTGCTGGGAATCAAACCTGGGTCCTCCACAGGAACAGCCAGTGCTCTTAACTGCTGAGCCATCTCTCCAGCCCCCATACCTGTAACCTTAGCCCTTAGGAAATGAAGGCAGGAAGATCAGGAGTTCAAGGTCATCCTTGACTACTTATTGAGTTTGATGCAAGTCTGGACTATACAAGACCCTATCTCAAAAAAGAGAGAGAGAGAAAAATCAATCAAACAAGCCAAAAGAAAAAAAAGCAAGTATACTGTTTATCAGCTCTGGAAAATCAGGGCAGCTCTGTCCTGCAAGGTGCCTTTGAGCCCCTGTGCAGCCCAGAGCCCCTTATAGCCTGCTGTCTGCTCCTGTTCCTGCTCCTTCTAGAAGGCTATGTGCCACCTCGATTGAGGTTATGCAGGTTGAAGTCTTGGTATGCTGTTTTGAGTTTGTCACAGTGAAGTGTCTGCTATAATTAGTGTCTCTGTTGGCTAGTGTGCCCCCATGGCACTGATTTACAATGTTCAGTCTGTCTGTCAGCTGATGTCAGTCTGTGGTGGTCTCAGGCACCCCCATGTGAGTTGTGATGCTGTGGATGGGCCTTCCTTCATTCTCTTCAGTCAGTCCCTCAGACTGAATGGCTGGGTCATGTGGTAAGTGTGGCCTCAAAACTGCCTGGTGTGGCGGCTTACACCACTCATTCCAGCACATGAGGGGGGAGGGGTTGAGGCTGGAGGTTGTCAGGAGTTCAAAGCCAGCCTGGACCTCATAATGAATTCCTGGGCAGCCAGAACTACGTCAAAAAGAATTAAAACAAAACTTTAAAACCATTTTCAGAAGTAGCAACAGGCCCTCACCTGGTCAGCTGTGTATGACATCTGGGGCTTCCAGGTGTCACTAGGGCTTAGTTATTTAAAAATTTGTCACTGGCTGGGCACTGTTGCATATCATCACCTTTAATCCCAGTACTCAGGAGGCAGAGGCAGGTGGATCTTTTTGAGATTGAGGCTAGTCTACAAAGTGAGTTCCAGGCTAGCTGGGGCTACAGGGAGACACTATCTCAATTCTTGCCCATTCCATTTCCCCAAAATTTGTTACTGAAGACAAATGTGTGTTTATTTGGCATTCCTGGGTATCTTTATAAAAACCCTGAGTATGGGTTTTTGGTTTTTTTTTTTTAACTTGATATTGAGTAATGAAAGTTGGTACCTTTTAGATGGATCAGGACTAAACAGGATAATATGTGACAAACTCCTGGCAGTCAGGAGACCTCCTCATTGATACCCCTTTACCACATGCTTCTGTCTTACCACAGTCCCAGAAACAATGGGGCCAACCTACCATGGACTGAAATCTCAAAATCTGTGGGCCAGAACAAACCTTTTTGTCAGTTCATTACTCCAGGTATTTTGTTATAGTTACACAAAGCAGACACAGACATCATTGTTTACAAACCTTCCAGGCTCATGGACACCTCAGATAGTCTAGTCTCACCCTAACCATCTACCTTCCACTCCTAGAATCCCCCAGCAGAGGATTAAGCACTAGGGAGCCCACCCACATCCCTGCCCTGCCCTTGCTGACCCCGGTAGTGGTCAGTAGTGGTCTGATAACTAGGACCACACTGACCTTAGTAGTCAGATGGACCTGCAGATGGCAGGGCCTTCAGACTCTGGCACTCACTGTCACTAGGACAGGAACCCTGAGGAGGAAGCTGCCCAAGGCTCCCAGCCATGGCCAGTAGGTTGAAGGCTCCCGACCTGCAGGACTTACTGTGTATGGTTGGCTGAAGAGAGGTTTTGAGGTGAAGGATACCCGGGCTTGCTTCCCTGCTCCACATATTTTGGAGGCCCATTCAGTTTTCAAAGGATGCTGCCCTTCCCCCCACCCCAGCTGCTTTTCTGCCAGCTGCGCATGTCTGTTTTGTCTGTTGGCTGCCCTTCCAGGGTACCGGCTGGGGACTGTCATTGTCTGTGAGCCCAAGGCAGGCAGAGAGGAGGCAGAGGGTGGAGTGGAGCCCATCCTGTGGGAATGGGTCCCCATCTGGTCTCTGGCAGCTGTAGCCAGCTGTTGCCTCCTACCCACCCATCTCTCCATGTGCTCCTCTCTTGGAGCTGTTCTCACTCACATTCCTTTGGGCCAGGTTGCTGGGAGGGGCCTGGGAAATTTGAGTGGGCACTGTTTGGAGTCTGACAGCTGGAGAGGCTGGTGAAGGAGAGAGTTCCCACTCTGTAGTCTACCAGCTGGGATCCATTGGGGAGCCTTGCTCTGTGAACTGCCTGCTTTTCTGTTTGGGAGTGTAAAGGTGAGAGAGAGAGGGAGGGAGGGAGGGAGGGGGAGAGAGAGAGAGAGAGAGAGAGAGAGAGAGAGAGAGAGAGAGAGAGAGAGAGAGAGAGAAAGAGATATCTTTCTAAGACTACGTTGAATATGAAGAGATGAAGGGTCAGGGACATGAACTCTAGTAAACACAAGGTAAGGGTGTCACCAGGACTGTCATGCTGTTATGAGGCTCCTGGGGCTGAATAGAAGAGGGGAACTCTTTCCAGATGAGTCAGGAACCATCAGTAGTTAGAGAAGGTTCTAGAAGGGCAGATGAGTCACCTGTTCAGCTTATGTTCAAGGAGCATCTTTGTATACTGTTAGAGAAACATGAGAGGAGAGCCCACTTGGGCACTGGGGACTGTAGACTGACCTGGCCTGGCTTTGTGCCCATCATTCACATCCTGAGGTGACAGTGGAGTGCTGGGGGCAGGGGAGAGTGTGATCAGGAACAGACAGCCCACATGATGTGGGGTAGCCTATGCTCATTGCAGATGGCTTGGAGAGTTGTTCTGACTGCAGAGTGAGCTATCTCCCAAGTGTGAAGTAGGGTGAGGAGCTGCCAGGATCCCCACCATCCCGTAATATCAGTGCCCTGTGTGGCCATTGAGTTTGCAGAAACTCCCACGATCCCTTCTGCATGTCTTCTATTCTCTATGTGGGACCCCCAGCCCTTTCCTTCCCAGCAGACTCCTAAGTCTCTCCTCATATCCTACAGCTCCTCAGCTGCATCCCAGCTCTCTTCCTGAGACATCCCTTTATTTGTTCTATATAGGTTTTAACTTTATTCCCTAAATTCAGAGAAGAAAAATCAGAAAATGCAGATAAAAAGGAATAAACATTGTAACCTCAGGTAGGCAAGATGACTCAGCGATAAAGGTGCTTGTTGTCAAGCCTGAATACCCAAGTTAGATCCTGCGTCCCGTATGGTAAAAGGAGAGAACTGACTCCCGCAAGTTGTCCTCTGACCTCCTTACATGTACTATGTGCCCCCCACCCCAATATATACACAAATAAATAAGCAAATGTAATAAGAACTACTGTGCGGGCCACACCATCCACCTTTTGCTCTACCCACATCTCCCTCATTAATTGGAGAGATTTGATAGCTGCTTCATATTCCTGTAGCTCAGCCAGCACTCCGTACCTTCTCTATTGACTGGAGGTTGTTTCTAGTGTTTGGTTCTTGCAGTCAACACCCCCATCAACAAAGCATGAGTGTAGCCCACCCATCTCATGCACCCTGAATCCAGAGTGCCCAGCATACTGTGGGTGGGGAAGTTCTCCACCCCTGAGGTTGATAGAGGTGATCAGATGTTGGTATTAGGTTCTAGGGCTGCTGTTTTCTCTGAACACTTGATCTGCTGGGCATTTACCTAGTCTGAATGCGTCTGACCCCATTTTATGGAACTCATGGGTAGAATGTCTGCTTGTGTGCCCACTTCATCGGAAGCTTAGAGAGAAGATGAGCACGGCCCCTGTGTGAGGGGAATGTGTGGATTAGAGAAGGCCCTGCATCCTGTTCCCATCTGAACCCTTCCTGCTCTGGTTCTCTCTATCCAACAATGCTTCATCTCCAGCTTATTTGAGCCTGGAAGTTCTGAGCCCATATCATCTCTGTGGGTGGCTAACTCTTCCTGACTGTACCTTTATGCCACCCCATGATAAGCACTCTATTGCTGAACTGCATCCCAGTCCCTCAGCCCTTCTTAGTGGCCAGCACGGTCTACCCTATTCTCCACTCTCTGGGGTCCTGGCTTGCTGGTTTTCTGGCCTCCCTTCCTCTTGCCCATTCTTGGCCCTGGCCTGCCTCCATCTCTTTCTTGGAGAACTCTAAGGGAGCAGAGGTGGGCTCATGAGGCCCCAAAGAGGCCCCTCTAAGGAGCCATGCCTGGTCTTTGTGTTGCTTTGTCTATAACTCCCTGAAAATTCATCAGAAACCAGGCACATGGCAGGCACTCTGGAAACCTGTGATTCCTGGAGCCCCAGAACAGATGTGCAAGCCTACTCTGTCTATATCCATGATGGAGCTGCTTTTTCCTGGATGGGGGTGGGTAAGGCCAGGGTCTTCCCCTACTGTGGCTTTTCCCAGACCCTCTGAACCATGTGCCCTCTTACCTGCAGGCCTGGGGTCCTGAGGCTGCTGGCAGACTATGGGTACAACGGCAAGCACAGCCCAGCAGACAGTCTCAGCAGCTGCTCCCTTCGAGGGCCTGCAGGGTAGTGACACCATGGATGGCAAGCAGTCGCTCAGCGTCCACTCCTTCCACACCACCAGCTTGCACAACAGCAAAGCCAAGTCCATCATCCCTAACAAGGTGGCTCCTGTTGTGATCACGTGAGTAACAGGGAACATGTGATCATGTTGCTGGAAGACAGGGCCTGTGTGGTATGGTGGCTTTCCTTACCTAATACTTATAGATAGTCCAGGCTTGTAGGTAAAAGCACTGATGCCAGGCGTGGTGGTGCACACCTTTAATCTCAGCATCAGGAGAAGGCTGAAGATCTTTGTGAGATGGAGGCCAGCCTGGTCTACATAGTGAGTTCCAGGCCAGCTGGGGCTACAGGGAGACCTGTCTCAATAAAAAATAAAAAACACTGAGGTCCACCCAGAGAAGTTAAGCAGTGTTTCTGAACTCACACAGCAAGCAGGTAGCCAAGCTGGGTCTCTTGTGAGTCTTTAACTCAGGTTGTTTACCATGTGCACAGTGCCAGAAACATGGGCAAGAGAGGGAGACCAGAATGACATCCTCTTGAAAACGAGTTTTGACCAAACCTTTTCAAGGAAGTGTATGTATACTGAGATGCTTAGAATAGAGATGTTTTTCTTTCAAAGTTGGTGATTCTGGCTCAAAATGGAGGTGAGTAATGGATTTTTCTAAGAGTCCGGGACTGGAAAGCTGGGAGTTCTTCTTTGATGTTCCTAGTCAGGGCCTTTAGAAACACTGGACTGAGGAGGTGGACAGTTCAGGGACCTGGACACACTAGTCCAGAGGAGGCCAGAAGAAGGCCAGACTCCCATCTGCCCTTGTGTGGGTGAATGAGCGGGTATTTACTGGGAGCTGGGACAGGAGAACTGAGGGACACAGAGTCTGCCTCCTGGGGAACCAGGAAGCCTGAGTCTTTCTACCACACTTGCCCACCATGCTTCTCTATCTCTGGGTCTTTCTGGGATGCAGGAAGGATGATATGATAGACTAAAAACTAAGTATGCCCTATATAGGCAGCGACCTGGAAGATGGGCCTTCTGTGGAAGAAAGCCTGTGGGTAGAAAGATTGATCCAGCCTGCTAGCCCCGGGAAAGCAGCCTGCCAGGAAAGCAGTAATCACTATAAATCACCGAGCTTGGGATAAAAGGAGGAAAGAGATGTCACACAATAGGACGTTGTCTGGGAGTCTGTTCTGACACACAATGAAAGTCAATTTGGGCCTTGAAGACACCCTTGGGAAAAGCAGGTCTAGCCTGGCTCTACCTCCTTGTCCCCATCTGGGCCTTTGTTTCCTTATCAACATAAGCAGAGAATTTAGGGGAAATTTGGAACCAAGTGATGTGGCTCATATAGTCACTGGCCAGCTGTAAAAGTCCAGTAGGAATGGGCTGTACGTGCAGCCCTCCTTGGGTTTTAGGTGGAAGGTACCTTAGAGGTCATTCAGCAGAGTCAGCAGTTCACTGCATCCTGCAGGCCAAATCTGGCCTACCATCTGTTAATGTGAATGACGTTTTATTGGACCATTGTTTCACCCATCCACTTCTTATTACCTGTGGATAAGCCCAGGTCTTAGTCTCAGTTCTGGTGTTCTGTCAGAGGGTAAAGGGGAGGAGTGGCTGTTGGAAGATGCTGTATGGGTAGGGGTGGGGTGGCCCTGCTGTGGGTTCCGGTGAAGGTAGAGGGGACCCTGACTACTCGGTTTCTACTGTGCCTCTGGCAGGTACAATTGTAAGGAGGAGTTCCAGATCCACGATGAGCTGCTCAAGGCCCATTATAGGATGGGCCGGCTCTCAGATGCCACTCCTGAGCACTACCTGGTGCAGGTGAGGGCAGGCCCTCCCTTCCCACCTTCCTTACCCTTCCCTGCCTCTCCTCCACCCCCACTTCTCTGACTCTATCTCTGTCTCTTGGCCCTTCTTGGAACACAGGGCCTTTCACATGCTAGGCAAGTGTTCTACCACTGAGCCATGTCCCCAGCCCCTCACTGGTATATTCTAGGCAGATGCGCTACCACAGGCCCTCTCTGGTGGATTCTAGGGAAGCACTGTACCACTGAGCCACGCCCCCAGGTCCTCATTGGAGGATTCTAGGCAAGTGCTTTACCACTGAGCCATGTCCCCAGCCCATCACTGGTGGATTCTAGGGAAGCATTCTCCTGCTGAGCTATGCTCCAGCCCCTTAGTCCTTCTTAACCACCTGCTCAGCCCACTGTTCTCTCTTTGGGAACCCAGCCTGTTGGTTTCCTGGGTCCCTTTCCTACATTCTCTGTTGGTCTTCATCCTGCCTTCACCTCCTGAGAAACCAGGGGGAATGGCAATGGGGGCTACAAGGCCCCAGGGACCCCAGATCCTACTCCCAAAGGCTAGAGTTCTCTATCTTTTAGAGTTTCAGAACTTCTCCAGCTTAGCTTCTTTTCTCTCCTCTGTTGTTTGGCCCTGTCATCCTGTGAACAGCATTTAGCATAGCATAGGCACTGAATGAACAATGACTGGTTTACCATGTGGATAATCATGGTGGGAATTTCTGGCTCATTCTCTGTCTATCAGGTCATGGGAGTTTGGGGTCTGATGGAGGCATGGGTCATGTGAGATGACCCAGAGTTCTGTTTTGCCTGGAAACAAACTCTTGACCAGCCAGTGTTCTGGTCTTTTCTCTACAGTCACTGCATCCTTTCAGCCCAGGGAGGAGCTGGCCTTGTTATCTTCTGGTTGGATCTTTGTTTCCCAGATATGCCCCTTCTTCATTTGCCTTTCTAGGGGTGAGGGACATCTGTCTTCTTCCAGGGAAGCTGTGGGCCCCCTGTGGAGCCAGCTTTGCCCTGTAGTACCTCTCCATGCTCTCTTCAAGGCCTGGCTCCAAGGCCACCTCCTACCTGAAGCCTTCTCTGATTCTTATATCTTTGTCATGTCTGTCATATGAACCTGCAGGCAACTTGAGGACAGGGCCATCCCCCCACCCCTTTTCCCCTGGGGGCCCAGGACAAAGTCCTACCTGTGGATCATTCCCTTGGGTCCCCTGAGTGATTCCCTGTGGCTCTCTTCCTGTCAGGGCCGCTACTTCCTGGTACGGGACATCACTGAGAAGACGGACGTACTGGGCACCTTGGGAAGCTGTGGGGCCCCCAACTTCCGGCAGGTGCGAGGTGGGCTCCCTGTGTTTGGCATGGGGCAGCCTAGCCTCTTGGGATTCAGTCAGGTCCTTCATAAACTACGGAAGGATGGGCACAAGGTGAGCTCGACACATCCCAGACTGTCCCTTGAGGCAGGGGCTCTGGGAAGGGGGTATGGTCTTGGGCAGGCTTTCCCAGACCTTGACCTCCAGGGCAGTCAACCCATGGCTGACAACGGGTTGGGAAACTGGCAGATGTTTATTGCTTTACCCTGTGTGAGGGAGCCCAGGGTCAGAAGCCCCCTGTATACCCCACTCTGAAGCCTTGCAGGAAGTGAAGGGTGATAGGTGACAAGAACGGTCAGTTGCCAGCTCTAGACACTGTCACATGATGGTCTCAACTGACACCTTAAATCTCCATCAACCCTATGAGGGAGGGGTGCTAGATTCATTTTACAGACTAGGACTCTGAGGTCTAGTGAGGGTAAATGACTCACTCAAGGTCACACTGCTCCTGCGTGGTGCTTCAAGGTTCAGACTCAGACAGTTATACTCCAAATGTCTGCTTTCCTTCTCCCCTCACCTGCCTGAATTGAGGTGGTTTTGTTCTTTCTTGGATGAAGCCAAGGCTATTGTGACCCCAGGTTCCTCAGCAGTGGCGGGCTCTAGATTAACCTGGGCTGAGGTTGAGCGGCCAGAATGAACCAGAATGGGGTAGGGATTGTGTGCCAGTCCCATCTTCCTCGCCTGACCCTGCATTCCTGGGAGAGGGGTCTCCTGCCTGAAGACACTCAGTGAATGAGTGACTGTGGGGACATTACATCTTCAGCTGATCTTTATTTACCAAACTCTTGATTTACCCAGGGCTCTCTGCTAGGCATTGGGGGCACATGGAAATGACAGAATAATTCTGCCAGGGGGATGTGTGGCCCACCCAGAGAGAAAAGATAGATGCATTGACAATGTTAAAATGATGCCTTCTGTGATGGCACATGCCATTAATTCCAGCAGAAGCAGGCAGAGATCTCTGTGAGTTTGAGGCCAGCCTGGTCTACATGGCAAGTTCCAGGTCAGCCAGAGCTACATAGTGAGACCCTGTTTCAAAAAAAGAAAGAAAGAAAAATGAAAAAGAAACAAAGCTAAGCCCAGGAGATTCAAAGGATAGTGGCCTGGAGGGGAAAGGGGTTCCTGCCCACTGCTATTGGAGGTCCAGGATGGTCCAGGGGGTCCAGGTAGTTACACTGATCTTGGTTTCTCTGGGATTCAGGTTGCAGGGACTGGTCAGGTGCTTGGTCCTGGATGAGGGAGGGTGAAGGCCTAGAGGTTGGGTAGGTATCAGGTGTCCCTGCAGGACAGGGTGATGGCTTCTTTCTGCCAGGAGTGTGTCATCTTCTGTGTACGGGAGGAGCCAGTGCTGTTCCTGCGTGCCGAGGAAGACTTCCTGTCCTATACACCTCGAGAGAAACAGAACCTTCATGAGAATCTCCAGGGCCAAAGGCCGGGGGTTGGGGCTGAAAGCCTGGAGCTGGCCATCCGGAAAGAGGTGAGGGCCTATGGAGCAGGTGGGAGTCCTTCCCCCTAGGTGGCCTCAGATGGCTGAGCCAGGACCTCAGCCCATAGCTCAGCTCTGCAGAAACATCCCACTCTGGGGTGGCTTTGCTGGCTTATACTCCCCAAGTTTTATGTCCTGCTTGGTTAAGTGACTTGTTACAGGGTTGAATTCCTGTTCCCAGCTCCCCTGATTCTGTCCCTTTTCCACCCTGCTTCTCCTTTGCTGTCCAATGTTGGTTTAAAAAGGGGTCTGTCCAGGTGTTAAGAGTGCTAGACTAAGAGTCCCAAGACTGAAGTTTGGCTGCTCACTTGTCATATGGGGCCCTGGGGTGTCAGTTTTGCTAGGTTTGTCTCTGGGATTCCGCCTGTTTCCATGGCACAGATGTTTGTGTTTTGAGGGACAGGGGTCTCTGAGATAGCAGACATACCACAAATGTGTGTGAGTGGAATGTGGGGGCACAGTGCTCTGGAGATGCCTGTGGGCAGGGCTCCAGGCCTTCCTGGGAACATCTTCCTCCTGCCTTCTCTTCAGGCCTCCTGTGTTCTCTGGCTGAGCTTTGCCTTGTCCTGGCATTCAGGTGGCTTAGTACATTCCTGCTTCCCACTGGGCAGAGCCCTCCTGCAGGCTCCCAAGGTGCCATGGTCAGTCCCTGCAGGGTTGATTATTCCAGGCAGGACAGAGTGACACTGGAGCCTATATGGGGCCTCTGTGTGGCTCAGTCACCAGAGATTGGCAGGGAGGAGGAGGGAGGGTCTGGATGCTCCCGTCATATCCCTCTGACCCCTTCATCTCACTTTAGATCCATGACTTTGCCCAGCTGAGTGAGAACATGTACCGTGTATATCACAACACAGAGGACCTGAGGGGGGAACCACACACTGTGGTCATCCGGGGTGAGGATGACATACATGTGACAGAGGAGGTGTATAAGCGGCCACTCTTTCTGCAGCCTACCTACAGGTATCTGGGGCTGGCATTGCCCTGGGCTGGCTTCCAAGATGCTCCCTCAGTTTCCTATGTTGGGCCGGTGCTTGGGAATGTGGCTTGGGTTGCTGCCCACTGGCGTGGCCTGGCTCATGGGCTGCCCACTTCTCCTGGCAGGTATCACCGCCTGCCCCTGCCAGAGCAAGGGGCCCCTTTGGAAACCCAGTTTGATGCCTTTGTCAGTGTCCTTCGGGTAAGTGGGATGGATTGGGGGAGGAGTGCTGGGAGCAGTGGGAGGGAACAGATGCTGCAATTAGTCTCCATAGAGATAGTCCATGGTGTGGCCTCTGGTGTTCAGTGCAAGGCTTGATGCATATTGTGTATGGGATCCAGTGTGTCAGGATGTGAGGAGGTATCTATGTTCTTTCTTTTTTTTCCTTTTTTGGTCTTTTTGAGACAGGGTCTCCCTGTAGCCCCAGCTGGCCTGGAACTCTATGCAGACCAGGCTGGCCTCGGACTCACAGAGATCCACCTGCCTCTGCCTTCCAAGTGCTGTGCTAGGATAAAAGGCGTGGGGTACAATACCTGGCTAGTATCTATGTTATTGTGTTTGTTTTTGTTCCCTTTGCAGTGTGCGTGTACATGTCTGTGTGTGTGGGTGGTTTGCATTCATGGTACACACATTGTACATCCTCCATGTCAGAGCCTAGCACAGGGAACACTAGATTCTAGCCATGGCAGTGGACTTGCAGGGTAGTCTTGGAGACATCACATTCCCCTTCCTCATTTATTTTTTGATTATTGAGTTATTTTTATTTTGTGTATCTTGCCTGTGTGTATCTAAGTGCACCACATGCATGCAAGGCCAGAAAAGGCCAGGAGAAGGAGTTGAATTTCCTGTAATTAAAGTTTAGGATGGTTGTTAGCCTCCGTGCTCTTAACTGCTGAGCCATTTCTCCAGCCCTTCCCTCATTTCTTTAGTGAAGCTTGCGATCCTTGCCCCACAGATGTTTCTGGATATTTCCTGAGTACCAAGGACCTTTCTCTTCTACGTGGATGGGTGTGCTTTTCTATGAGCAGTGTATTCCAGACCCCACAGATACTCCCCTCTAATTCCTGGCCTGCTCTCCATATTTCCTTGAGCCTGGGCAGGGGTAGTATCTGAGGCCCTGGGGGCAGGTGGAGAAGATCTGGTTATGGGTTTGACAGCAGATGCTGTGCCTCTTGTCAGGCCTCAGCTTGCAGCACACGCTATGAACGTGACTGTGGTCTCAACCTCCGGGTTATCCAGTCACATGATCACCTGATAGTCCTTCATGTTCCTTCCCCCAGGAGACTCCCAGCCTACTGCGGCTCCATGGTGCCCATGGACTTCCCCCTGCCCTCCTCTTCAGCTGCCAGTCAGGCGTGGGTAGGACCAACCTGGGCATGGCCCTGGGTACCCTGGTACTGTTCCACCACAGCAGGGCTGCCTCCCAGCCAGAGTGAGTTGCCAGGGTCCCACCAGCCAAGGGGTTGTAAGGAAAGTAGAGGAGAGGGCAAGGCTGCCTCTGGGTTGATGGGGCCATGTTCAGAAACAGAACTGGAGACCGGGCATTGGGGGAATCATTTCCTTGTGTGCTACAGATTTGCTGGTACCCAGGAGTGAGGCACATGACCTTTCTGGGCCTTACTTCCCCCAGTGGGATTCAGAAGGAGCCTGTAGCCTGATAGCTCCCTGTGCTGTATGGGTAGTGGAAGGGTAAGCAGTATGGCTGTCTCTGATCATGCTGTTGACCCTTTGCTCCTTGTCAGAGCACCCTCCTTGTTGACCAAACCCTTGCCCATGGAGCAGTTCCAAGCCATCCAGAGGTTTGTCCATATGGTACCCCAAGGAAGGAAGATGGTCGAGGAGGTGAGTGAGGCACTGGACCAAGTCAGCAGAGGGGACAGTTGTTCCTCTCACTGATGGGGAGGCTCTTCCTCCCTACATCCCCTTTCTCTCTGACAATCCTCTTCCTTCCCATCTTTGTTTGACCCTGCTCCCTCCTCTGCTGTCCCCCTTCTCCCTGCTCTGGCCCCAGGTGGATAGAGCTGTCAGCGCCTGTGCAGAGTTGCAAGACTTGAAGGAGGAAATCCTGAATGACCAGAGGAAGTTGGAAGGCGAGAGCCCAGAGAAGGTGAGGCCAAGAGGAACATGCCAGATTCTGCCTGGGCTGGCTTCTTTCAGCCTGACTGTTCCTGGCTGTTGCTTCTTCATCAGATGAATAGTTCCTAGAGGAAGGGGAGGAGCGGGGACTGGGGCTGGGACAGAGGGATGGACAGGGAAGTGGGAAATTTACTTTCTCTGAGCTGGTCCCATGGCTACAAAATAAACAGGATGGACCTGCTGGGTCCCTGCTGGGACCTCTGGACTCAGACATTTCCCAGATCATTGTACTAGTCAACTTCATATTACTATAATGCAATACCTGAGACAATCAACCTATAAAGAGCAAAGGTTAGTCAGGAGTGGTACGGGCTTGTAATCCCAACACTCAGGAGGCACAAGAATTGTGAGTTCAAAGGGAACCTGGGATATATGTATGAGCCTGTCAGAGAGAGAGAGAGAGAGAGAGAGAGAGAGAGAGAGAGAGAGACCACACACACTAAGTACTTACATAAATTTAACATCTTATATAAGTAATTAAATACTAGAAATGTGTTTCTTTGTGCTATAATTAAGAGAGAGAGAGAGAGAGAGAGAGAGAGAGAGAGGAGAGAGATATAGAGAGATTGAGATCGGGACTTGGGCTCACAGTTCTAGAAGTTTCAGTCCTTGCTTTTTTTAAAAAATTTTTTAAAATTTTTAAAAATTTTATTTTATGTGTATGTGTGTGTTGTCTGCATATAGGTAAGTGCACCCATGTTGTGCAATGCCTGTGGAGGTCAGAAGAGGATGTTGGATCCCCTGGAACTGGAGTTATGGACAGTTAGCTGCCATGTGGGTGCTGGGATTCGAACCCGGGTCTTCTGCAAGAACAACCAGTGTTCCTAACCACTGAGCCATCTCTCCAGCCCCCAGTCCTTGCCTTTTTGTTCTGGGCAGCACATCATGGTGGGCATGTGCAGTGGGGCAACACTCCTTGCTTCATGGCCAGGCAATGAAAAGATAAGAGAGAGGACTGGTCAGGCATCAGTTCTTAGGATAGACCTCCTAAAGACCTGCTAGACTCTGGGATCCCACCATCTTACAATAGTGTCACCCTGGGAGTCCAGCCTTTAAACACAGGCCTTTGGGGGACTTTCAAGATTCATACAGGAGCACTTCGTGCAAAGGAAACTCCTAGGAGCCTCCCTGGGCAGACCAGGCCTTGGTCCATCCTGAAGCATCTTAAAGAGTGCAGGCTCTGTTCTGGCTCAAAGCGCCTGTCCTCAGCTCTGGGAAGAATTGTGGAGACTGACAGTGTGTTTGTGCACAGAGCGTGGAAATAGTCTAAGCCTGTGCAACTTTTTCTTTTTTAACATTAAAAAAAAGCCTTGCAATCTGTTGGGATGATGGAAAAATTGCGAAATTAGAAACCAAGGGAAAGTGATTGCTCCTAATCCAGGCAGCTGCCTGGTTCTTCATCTGTTTGTGATTCTCTGTGTGCTTTCCCCAGCACTCCTGTGTGCCACTTGTTTTAATGCATATTTCTGACTTTTATCTTTTAAGAAGATTTTGGATGGCCCTGCTACTTACACTCATGACTGGGTCAGCCTAGTGAGTGAGAGTGAGGGCTCCTGACCCAGCTGCTTGGTCCCACCCCTGGCCATGCCACATACAGAGGTAGAGACCTGGGCATCCACTTTGTTATCCCATTTAGGAAATAGGGCCAGTGATGATAAATAGCTGAGAGAGCTACTGGGGGTCTGGTGAGGAGAGATACATGGAATGTAGAGAAGGGGGCTGATTGTCACCTGCTGTGCTCATCCACTAGGCCCCTCTTGTTGACAGCTGAGTGGCTTTAGGGTCCTCATCCCCTAAGTGCTTTTTGCCTGAATTTCCTTCTTGAATCTCGAGCAGGAGTCATTAAAACCCAGGATTCTCCCGTAGTCTAGACAAGGGTTCAACGGGTAATTGGAGCTTGGCTCAAGGCCCAGGTTCCACACCACCTCTGTGAGTTTCACAATTCGTTCATGTGTCCCTGACAGAGCTGTTATGACAATGTTGAGGGGTGTGACTGAGACCCACACACATACCCTATTCATCCTCTGACTTTCTGCAGAATAAGTTTGGTAGCCCTTGGTGCAGATTCCCAAAGATGGGGGTCCAGCTTTGTCAAAGGGCATGGCTCTTCTCCCAGGTCAATTCAATTGGGGCAAGATCTCACTTGCCTTCCAGGTTACTAACCCAGCAGGATAACCCTGACACTTGAAGGGGGGTGCTCATAGGGTTCTCTCTGACACCCCACTGCCCAGAGGAGGATGGGTTGGGAATGGGAGAGAGAGCTTTCTCATTCACCATTAACTGTATAACTTGGAGAGGACTGCTTTGTTTCTCTGAATTTAAATTTTTTGCTCTGTGAACCGGGAGTGATAATAGCCCCTCTGAAATGCCATTGAGGATGTCTCTGTCAGTGTGTGAGGGGGGCCTTGACCCCTAAAGGAGGGTCTCCCTGAAGAAAGGGAGAGTGTGAGTGATGGGTTCCTTAACACATAGGAAGTGGAACATGACATGGAGTTGTAGTCATCCTGTTGTTTACCCTCCACCTCTGTCCCCTGTGCCCTGTCTGTGTCACAGGGCTAGGAATCTGCCTGCAGAGGCAGCACCTGCATCCCAGTCACCAGTGCCCTGTGTGGTCACTGGCTCACTCTTTGCACTGCAGATTAACCACAGCAAACGGGATAGACAGGCACATGGAGGACTTTCAGTAAGACAGAACTGTCACGAAGCTGGGAAGACTGCCCTCCACTCCTCCATATGTGGCCAGGGGGCAGCCCCATATTTAATTCCACTTTCCCTTCTGTACCCCATTCTCAGGGAAGTGGCAGCCAGCATGCTGTCCAACGGAGAGCGCTGAGGAGCCTAGAGCGATATTTCTACCTGATCCTGTTTAACTACTATCTCCATGAGCAGGTGGGGCTGGGGGTGCAGCAGAACACACTCCATCCTCCTGGGGATCCTCCCATCCCAGCGTGATTGGCAACAGGGACCCCATGGGGTGGAAGGGAGGGGAAGAGTGGGGTTGTGTATATTGGTTTCTAAGGAAGGTATGAGTCAGTTGGAGAGGCAAGAAGGGACCTGGATGAGGGTGGCTCCTGAGCAGGCCTGGTACAGGGAACCATCGGTCCAGGCTCTGTACCCTTGGCCTGGGCCACAGGCATCCTGTTCCTCCCTTAGGAGCTCCTCACTCCTCCCTGGATCATATCAATGCCTCTTGGCGCTCCCCTTATGTGGGCTGGCAGGGAGGGCTCAGGATGGCCCCACACCCCTGAATACCTCATCTCTCTCGGCCTCGGGCTGCAGTACCCCCTGGCCTTTGCCCTCAGTTTCAGCCGTTGGCTCTGTGCCCACCCCGAGCTGTACCGTCTGCCTGTGATGCTGAATCCATTGGGGTCTGTAGCCCCCAGGGACCTCATCGCCAATGGCTCCCTGGTGAGTGGCTGTCTGGAGTGGGTTGTCTGGGTCCTCACCCAAAGAGTTCTAGATTCCTGTAGGACTGGGGAAGTATTGCCAGGGGACTGGTAGGCTACTTGTGTGGGCAGAATGTGCCATGCTTGGGCGCCATGAAGTGTCTGCAGCTCTGGCTGCTCTTCTAGTACCTTTTTCATAGTCTCAAAGCCCAGAGCTTTGGCAGAGAGTTAGGCTGAGTAGTAGGATACCTGAGCTGAAGCCTCTCTGGAAGGTGGGCACCATCACATCCTTTCCAGGACACCAGCAAAGCTGTAGGTGGCCAGCCATGCCCTGCACCCAGTAGGGCATTGCTTCTGCCCTTCCCCCACCCCCTGAGGCTGGCTATGGTTGGTTATGATGGGTCTCAGGCTTGGTGTCCTCCCCACAGGAAGCAGATGATCTTGTTTCCCTGGACGCTCTCAGCACCGTCAGAGAGATGGACGTGGCCAACTTCCGGCGTGTGCCCCGCATGCCCATCTACGGCACAGCTCAGCCCAGTACCAAGGTGCCTGCTCCCAGGCCCAGGTCTACACATAGGGGCAGGGGAAAGGTTGGCCCTGGCCCTGACGGCCCCTCGTCCCCCAGGCCCTAGGCAGCATCCTGGCCTACCTGTCTGACACCAAGAGGAACCTGCAACAGGTGGTCTGGGTCAACTTGAGGGAGGAGGCCGTGGTGGAGTGTGATGGTCACACACACAGCCTGTGGCCACCCGGGCCACCCTTGGGCCCTGAGCAGCTGGAGGTGAGGTTTCTTGCTTTCTTTGTGGTCTACCTGGGAGGCCCTTGGGGAAAAAGGAGGACAAGGCAGAGGTTTCTGAGGGCCCCTGCTTCTGATGTATGGATGGAGGAGCTGATGTCTGTGAGGACAGTTTGGGGAGTCACTGATCAGTGTCTCCCATTCCCATGTTCCCATGCTCCAGCTTTCCAGCTAGAGCTGAAAGAGAGCTAGGCTGGGAAGCCAGGACTGTTCATGGCTCCAGTAGTTTCCTGCCTCTCAGGCCTGCCTTAGTGGCCTCTGCTTTCTGTCCTGCCCCTGTCTAGGCCCTGGAGGCTCAGCTGAAGTCCCACCTGAGTGTCCGTACCTCCGACACCAAGAGCCTCAAGGTTCCCAGGTTCCAGAAGTGCTTCACCATGAGGGAGGTCTTCAGTCAACACCAAGGGGCCTATCTGGGCCTTACCTACCACCGCATCCCTGTGCCAGACTTCTGTGCTCCCCGAGAGGAGGTGAGGGGCCAGGCCTCTGGAAGGTCTCTGGGGTTGAAGGGGAGCAGGCTTTCCTCTGGTCTGGGAAAAGCAGCCCAACTCCATGACGGGTTGGGATTGTTTCACGGGGTCTACCTGTGGCCTAGTTTGTTCCTGTCCCTTCGTCTGTGTGTGTGTGTGTGTTCATTGTGTATTGTACCTATGTGTGCTCTGTGTTGAGGGGCCTGTGTTCTCTGCATGTGTTGTGTGTTGCAGACATGTGTACTGTGTGTTACAGAGAATCACACATGCTCATGTGTCTGTAGGAGAGATGTATGGATCACGGTGCCCTGATGGTGTGGGACTCAAGATTCTGTGGGGTCCATAGCATCCATCTTGTGTTAGTGGGCTGTGTGTGGACAGTGCATCTATGGAGAAGCTGTATGGGCTGTATGGTTGCTGTATGGCAGAGGTCCTGTGGAACGGGGTTGCGTGACCGAGGTAGTGTTCGTGTGGCAGCTGTAGATCTGTGATAGATGTATGTTTGCAGCCATCTGTGTAGTCTGCCTTTCAGGCATATGGTACATCTGTGTGCTGTGTGTGGTTGGCAAGTGCTGTAGATGCCATCCTGATAGTGTCAGGCTGTTTCCTCCAGCCTCACTGGCCTTTGTGATCTCAGTGCCTGTGCATTGCTGCCCCCTGGTGGCCATTCACTAAAGTGCTTGCTGAGCCCAGGACCTGGTCATTGCTCACCAGGCTGACAGACAGGCAGAGAAAGGGTTGCCAACCTCAGCCCCACGAGTGTGCTGTGTTTGCTCACATGTCCAGTCCAGGGTCCCTGGGGTGGGGACAGTTGTGTCTGTACATGAAGGTGTGGCTGTTCACACACATGTGGTCTTATGTGTAACTTAGCAGTGTTTGTACATATGTGATGTTATGAGTCTGATGGTTTCTGGCACAGGGACACCTCCTGGGGTTGCCATTTGGTAGAGAGCCCCATTGGGAGTCTGGGTAGCCAGAAACACCTGGACTTAGATTGTTGCCTTGTCCCCCAGGACTTTGACCGGCTGCTGGAGGCCCTGTGGGCTGCCCTCACCAGGGATCCAGGCACAGGGTTTGTGTTCAGCTGTCTCAGTGGTCAGGGTCGGACCACTACTGCCATGGTGGTGGCTGTGTTAGCCTCATGGCACATCAGGGTAGGTGTGACCTCCTGTGTGAGGAAAGAGGACTGCCCAGGCAGGAGTGGGTACTGGCTATGGCAGAGTGCAGAGGGACAGAGGTCATACCTAGTATGGTCCCAGGACCCCTCCCATCAGGCCTGGAAAACCCCAGTAAGGGCTCTGGGTGTGGGAAGGGTATGGCATGGGGAGGGGCTGCATCTCAGCCATTGTCGTCCCTCAGGGCTGCCCTGAGGTGGGCGAGGAGGAGCTGGTGAGTGTGCCTGATGCCAAATTCACCAAAGGCGAGTTTCAGGTGAGTGTGCCCTGTGGGTCCCTGGGAATGTTGTATGGAGGGGAGTTCTCCAAGATGGGCAAACCATGGCTCAGAGCAGCTGGAATGTTGGGCCTCTGCAGGTGGCCCTAGGAGATGGGAGGCTGGACCCTTCCCTACCTGGCTGGGATGCTGGGTACTCTGGGGTAGGTCACTGGCCACCCTCCTATCCGAATAACATTGCTATTAACCTCCTAGCTACATAGAACTCAGCTGTGGATAGTGCCCTGTGTAGGGCCCCAGCTCACTCTGCCCTGCCCATCTTCCTGCTTCAGCTCAGGGGTCCGGCTGGGTAGCTACCATGTTGATAAAATTACTTCTTGGAGTGTGTGTGGAAACAACATCCACCCCTTCCTCCCTTGGGCCCAATGACAAATTGAGGTATGATTTCACCAAACTGCAGTCTGGGAAACCAGTGAGTTTATGTGGCTTAATTATAGAGCAGTGGGTGAGGGTTTACTTACAGGAGTGTGGATACTCCCCACCTAAGGTCACACTGGAAAGTCTTCACCCAAGCATGGATGGTGGCTTCCCCATAGCCGACCCTCCCATAGACTTCTTCACCTATATATTGTTGCCCCTCCCCTAGGCCATGTACAGTTAGGGCAGAATTGTTCATCACCAGTTGGTTGAGTGGTATGGCTGGACTCTTAGGCGAGAGTCCTGTAACTCTCTCTGTCCCTTCCTTCCTTGCAGTGTGTGTGTGTGTGTGTGTGTGTGTGTGTGTGTGTGTGAACAGTCAAGCCCAGCTGTGATGATCTTAGGCAACCAGGCTTGGGAAAATGGCATCTGCCTGTTGGAGGTCAGACCTATACAGCACACCAACATTTCAGATTTAGTCACACATGTCATGTACCTGTCATGTATACACATCTCAGACATGTGGCACCGCTCTGCACAACTGGCATGTAGCTGCCTAGTGGCTGGCATCATGGTTGGCTCCTGCCCACCTGGTAATTGTGCCACCAGCCTGCCAGTTGCCCTCTGGCAGTCCTGCTGCCCTGACTCTGTGTTGTGTCTCAAGCTGACCATACGCATGTACTCTGGGCCTTCTCTTGAGACAACTTTTTTCTTCCTTTTTCTTCCCCCCATATGTAACAGAATATACTAACAGAAATTTACCTTTGCAGCTGCTTCTGAGTGTGTAGTAACAGGGCTTTAAATATGCCTGTGGTGCACCCATCACCAAGAGCCCTCTGACTCTTGCATCTTGCACAACAGAAACTCTGTCAATGAAACAGTAACTCGCATGTTGTATTTTCAGTCCCAGTGGGTTTGACTCCTCCAGGTGCTCCCCAAAGTGGAATCATGGGGTACTTCCATAAGTGAAATCGCAGACTTTTGTGACTGGCTTATTTCACTTAGCACAGTGGCTTCAAGGCTCATCCACGTTGTAGTCATGTCAGAGCTTCCTTTTTAGGGCCTAGCAATATTCCATTGCATGAACAGCACCACATTTTGTTTGAGTGCCTCTGTTGATGGACACATGGATTGCTTCTACTTCTTGACTTGTAAATGGTGCTCCTATGAGTGTGAGGGTCTAAATACCTGTTTCAGTCCCTGCTCTTTTTTTTTTTTTTTGAAGATACAGTCTCACTGTATAGCCAATGTTAGCCTTGGATTTGCTGTGTACCCAGGCTACCCTCCAACTTTCTATCCTCCTGCCTCAGCCTCCCAATGTACAGGTCTACACTGCTACACCTGGCTAAATCCTATTAATCATTTTGGTATCTGGCCAGAAACAGCACTGCTGGGTCATATGGAAACTGTTTTCTGAGCACCTGCCTATTTTCCAAGCACTCCACCCATGGTGCACACAATGACAGTGTCTCCATGTCCTTGTTTACACTTATTTCTGGCTTATGATAGACATCCTGGTAGGCATGAAGCAGCATCCTATGGTTTGATTTGCCTTTTCCCCGGTGAACAGTGCTGTCCAGCACTTTTGCATCCTCTTACTGGCCACTTGGACATCTTCTATGGAGAAATGTCCTTTCCTGTCCTTTGCTGGGGTTTGAATTGCCCTGTCTTGCTATTGCTGAGTTTTGGGAGTTCCTTATATACCCTGGACATTAATTCCTCACCCAATACGTGGTTTTCAAATGTTTCCTTCTGTCCTGTAGGTGGCCTCTTTACTCTGTGGATGGTGTCCGTGGGTGTGCAAGCTACTAATTTTGATGGCATCCAATTTGTCTGATTTTTGTTGCCTATGCTTTTGGGCTTATATCCAATAAATTATTGCCAAGCCCATGCTTGGCATTCATGCTATTGAATGTGCTTGCAGTTTTAGCTCTTATGTTTATGTGTTTGATTCATTTCAAGTTAGTTTTTGTGTTTGGTACAAGATAAGGGCCCAGCAGTGCTTTCATGCAGAGCACTGGACATTATTTCCCCTGAGCAATTGCTGAGGGTACTGCCCTTGCCCAGTGGCACCCTTGTTATAAACCACTTGATCCCATGGACAAAGTTTTAAGTTTTAAATTAATTCCTGGTGCCCATGATGGGCCCTCAGATGAGAGAAGGACTCTGTTTTCGTATCAGGAAAGAAGGAAGAAAGGGAGGGAGGGAAGAGAGGGAAGGAGGGAGAGAGGGAGAGAGGGGAGGGGAGGAAAGTTAAGTGGTAGCATGTACTTTTAGTCCTTCGTACTTTAGTCCTTAGTACTTTGGTACTTAGGCTGAGGCAGGAGGATCACTTGAACTTAGGAGTTCAGGATCAGCCTGGGCAACCCAGCATAGATTCCATCTCTCTAAAAAAGCAAAAAAGGAATTGGGGGTATAGGTCAGTGATGGAGTGCTTGCTTGGTATGTTTGAGGCTCTAAGTTGGAGCTCTAACACTATAATAAATAAATAAGAAAAAATAAAACAAACCAAAGTCCTTGGATTGGCTTAGTAATTCCATAGGTGCTTTTTGTATCTTATAATAAAAAGCATAGGAAATGAGGGGCTGAAGATGTGGCTTACTTGTAGAGATCTTGCCTAACATGCATGAAGCCCTGGGTTCTATGCCCAGCACGGAATAAACTGACTGGACATAGTAGTTCATGCCTGTAATTTTTGGGAGGTGGAGGCAAGAGGATTAGGACTTCAAGATATTTCTCTGCTAGATTGAATTTGAGGGATGCCAGAGATGCATAAGATAAAAAAGTTGGGGGAAAGGGCTGAAGAGATGGTTCAGTGGCCAAGAGCACTGGGTGCTTTTGCAGAGGACCCAGGTTGGGTTCCCAGCACCTACATGGTGGCTACCAACCATCTATAACTCCAGTTTCAGGGGATTTGGCACCCTTTTCTGGCATCCATGGATATTACATGACCTGGATGCACTTATATACATGCAAACGAAACACTCATACACATTAAATAAATAAAATAATTTAAAAGGTGTGTGTGTGGGGGGAACAGGGAGACGGCTCAGTGCAAAAAACACAAGTCTAAGGACCTGAGTTGGACCCTGAGAACCCATGTAAAAAAGCTGGATGCAGTGGCACATACGTGTCTATAATCCTAGCACTTTTTTTGGGGGGGGGGTCTTTTTTGAGACAGGGTCTCCCGGCAGCCCCAGCTGGCCTGGAACTCACTATGGAGACCAGGCTGGCCTTGAACTCACAGAGATCCACCTGCCTCTGCAGTCCTAGCACTTCTACAGTGAGATGAGAAGTGGAGGCAGGATAATTTCTCATAAGCTCACAGACCACTTAGCTTTAATAGGGCAGCAGGTTAGAAGCGATGAGAGAGACCATGCCTTAACAAGGTAGGGGGAGAGAACCGGCTCCTGAAAGTGGTCCTCTGACCTCCACACATGCCATGACAAGTCCACACCCCTCACATGCACATATTACACACAAACAAGAATTAAAAAAAAAAAGACCCCCAGAACTCTCCACAAACAAATAAAAACCCAAGCCTAGGAGATGGATTTGGAACCCTAGGCATACTTTTGATATGTTCTGAGTGCTTAAAATTATTGCTGCTCCCCTGTGGTGTAGTGGACTCACCTCCCGGGTCCTCCTGTCAGCATGGCCTTCCATGGTGGGGACCTGGCTTTCCTGGTTCCTTGTTTAATGTGCTGTGAAGGGCTGAGGATTCACTCGTGGGTGTCTGTGATACTCAACTGTGAGTGTGACTGAGCTTAGGTAACAGCTTATCTAAGCTTGGAGATTTAGTACTTGATATCCTGGTTTTTGTTTTTTGTTTCTTTTTCATTGAATGTTTTATTTTAGGATTTGCAACTAGAAAGTAATATTTTTACATTGACAAATGCAGACATAGTATTGAGTAAAATATAATCTGTACATGTTTTAATATTTTTATTTTTTAAATAATTGTGTAATATGTTAGATAACATTATGACATATTCAAAGTGTGCATTTTTTTAAGTTTAAGAGAAATTTTATTGATTCAAGAATTTATTTTTTTATTATTTTTATTTTATGTGTATGAGTGTATTGCCTGCATGTATGTAAGTGCACCTGTATTGCGCAATGCCTGAGGAGGTCAGAAGAGGGCGTCTGATCCCCTGAACTGGAGTTACGGACGACTGTTAGCTGCCATGTGAGTGCTGGGACTCAAACTCAGCTCCTCTGCAAGAGCAGTTGGTGCTCTTAACAGTGGAGTCATCTCTCCAGTCCTGATTCAAGAATTTCATACAATGAGTTTTGACTATATTCAGAGCTCCTTCCCTATCTCTACCCTCACCCTACCAGCCCCCCTTGTTATAAAATATTTATTTTAATTTTTATTCGTGTGTGTGTGTGTGTCTGTGTGTATGCCATATGATTGTGGGTGTCATGTTGGTCAGAAGAGGGCGTCAGATCCCCTGGAACTGGAGTTATGGATGGCTGTTAGCCACCATGTGGGTGCTGGGAATTGAACCCACCTCCTCTGTGAGAGCAGTCAGTGTTCTTAACTGTGGCGCCATCTCTCCAGTCCTGATTCAAGAATTTCATACAATGAATTTTGATTATATTCAGACCTCTTCCCCATCCCCACCCTCACCCTACCAACCCCCTTGTTATAAAATATTAATTTTTATTTTTATTCATGTGTATTCTGTGTGTGTGTGTGTGTGTGTGTGTGTGTGTGTGTGTGTGTATGGCATATGATTGTGGGTGTCATGTTGGCCAGAAGAGGGTGTCAGATCCCTTGGAGCTATAATTACAGGCAAGCGTGAACATCCCAAAGTGGGTCGTGGGGACTGAAGAGCAGTGAGTGCTCTTAACCACTGAGCCACCTTCCAGCTCCAAAGTCTATGTGTGTGGTTCTCCCCCCATTTTTCCCATCTCCTGCTACCCTCTTACTGCTTTATAGCCCCCCACATGTTTTAAAAATTACTTGTTTTTATGCGCATGTTTGTGAAGGTCAGAGGCCAACCTCAAGTGTCAGTCCTCAGGAGTCAACAACTTTATATATTTTTATTTATTCATTTATTTTTGAGTCAGAGTCTCTCAGTGGTCTGGGGCTTGTCCGTCCTCTCTCTATGCCATCCCCTCCCATCGCTGGGGCTGTAGACAAACACCACCACGCTTGGCTTTCATGTGGATGATGGCAATTGAACTTAGCTCCTCATGCCTTCACAACAAGCACTTTACTGACTGAGCCCTAGCCTTTGATAGCCTCTTAAGGAAAATTTACTTCCAGACTTTGAGCTAGAAAGTCAATGGAATGACCAACAAAAATTCACAATATGTGGCTTTTTAAATTTTTTTATATGGACATTAAGAATGGTATATCAGACACTTGCTGCTCAAGCATGGGGACCTGAGTTTGAGTCCCCAGCACCCACATATAAAACCAGGCATGAGCCTTTGTAACCCCAGCACTATGAGGGGCAGAGATAAACAGATTGTTGGGGCTTGCTGGTGGCCAGCCTAGTTCCAGGTTCATTGAGAGACCTGTCTCAAGGTTAATAAGGTGAGTGACAGAGCAGGATACCCAATGCCCTCTTGTGGCCTCCACATGTGCATAGGTGCATGCATCTGCACACACATATATGTGTACTCCACATACACATGCATCATACACACAGAATGGTGTATACATTGAAATGTGTATGTACAGATCCTTAGCACAAATCATAAAACCTTAGTTATGGGGGCTGGAAAGATCACTTATGAGTGCTTGCTGCTCTCCCAGAGGACCCAAGTTAGGCTTAATACCCATATGGCAGCCCAGGACCACCAGTAACTGCAGTTCTGGGGACTCCTGCACTCACATGGTGCACATATGCTTATGCAGGCTCACATACACACACAAAATTTAAAAAAAATTTAAATTTATTATTTTTATTTTATGTGTATTAGTGTATTGTCTGCATGTGTGTGAGCGCACCCGTGTTGTACAGTGCCACGGAGGTCAGAAGAGGAAGTCGGATTCCCCTGGAACTGGAGTTAAGGACAGTTCGTAGCCCCCATGTGGGTGCTGGGAATTGAACCTGGGTCTTCTGCAAGAGCAGTCAGTGCTCTTAACCACTGAGCCATCTCTCTAGCCCAACAAAAAATTTTTAAAATCTAAAAATAATCTCGGTTATGAATAAAAAATAAAAAGCATTGTGTGGTATGACCTGAGCGATGACCAGCACCCCATTACTGCCCCACCCAGAGAAGTGGGCAGAAACCTGGGCTGAGGCTCCCCATCAGCCTTCTGTCTGCTCCCCATCTTCTGGCTCCAGGTGGTGATGAAGGTGGTGCAGCTGCTGCCAGATGGCTACCGTGTGAAGAAGGAGGTGGACACGGCATTGGACATAGTCAGCGAGACCATGACGCCTATGCACTACCACCTGCGGGAGATCATCATCTGTACCTTCCGCCAGGTGAGCCCCACTCTCTGTACTCCTGGATACCCAGAACCACCAGGTGTGCAGAACCTGCCATAGCTCTTGTGGGATGAAGGTGGCAGAGGACCCTGTCGGCCCCTCCTCGGTTCTTGTTTGTGTTTTCACCTTCTGGAAGTGGGTGGGGGGAGACCCCTGGAGACAGAACTATCACTAGCCCCAAGCCACTCTCACCTGCTCTATACATGGGATGGAACATATTAGACACCTGCTGTGGCAGGGCTCATGTTAGGAGACCCCTGTAGGGTGGCCTGTGATAGTGGCTAGGCAGAATCAGATGGGTGGCTAGATCTTTGGACTCTGGGAGTCGCGGTGTGATAGTCAGCAGGTGTGTAGTTCAGTACTGCACTGTGAGACTGCCATACCCAGCTGGGACAGGGTGTCTGTGCTGCCTAGGGTCTGGGTCTGGTCCCCTGCTTTGTACTATTTTTGTCTACTCCATTAAGAGGTAGGCAGATCTCTGTAGCCTGGTCTACACAGTGAGTTTCAGGGACTACAGGGAGACCCTGTCTCAAAAATACAACAATGTGTATGTGTATGTGTGTGCATGCACATGCACACATGTGCACGCTCATACTCAGCATACATATGGAGGTCAGAGGATAACTTGAAGGAGTTGGTTCTCTCCTTTCACCATGTATGTTCTGGGGCTTAACCCAACTCAGATGGTCAGGCTTTGCAGCAAGTGCCTTTGCCTGCTGAGTCATCTTGCCAGCCCCCAAAATTATTTTTTTTAGATTTTTATTTTTATTTTATGTGTATGAGTATTTTGCCTGCATATATGTAAGTGTACCAAGTGCATGCAGTACCCACAGAAACCAGAAGGTGTTGGAAATCCTGTGCAACTGGAGTTACAGGCAGTTGTAAGCTGCCTGATGTGAGTGCTGGCAACCAAACTTGAGTCCTCTGCAAGGGCAATGAATGTTTTTAACTGCTAAGCCATGTCTTCAGTAGCCCCAAATTATTTTTGAATAACTCACTACTAAGTTGTAAAAACAACATCTCCAGAGTGGTTTAGATTTAGTGTGGAAATCTGGGACTTGAGCCCATCTAGAACAAATACACCCTTGAATCTGCCTTGATCCTCTGCCCCGCCTGTCATAGGACCCGAGGGCCAGGCCAGCAATGAAGTTTGCAGCACTGGGATTCTGTGTGGAGTGGTGGGATTGGTTGTCAGGGGACAGAGGGCCCTGCTACACAGCCTGGTGAGTGCTATGTGGTGCTGAGAGGGGCAGTTTGTACTAGCCTTGTGTCTTACCTGTGGGTGGGTGACTGTTATGAGCAGCAGAGAGCCTGTTCAGACTCAATCAGGGGTACACATGCCAGAATGGTCCAGAACAGCCTTGGTTTGGGGTCTTGGGGTGGTCAGAACCTGACTGGGTTAGAGGGCGGGCATCTGGTTGTAGGTAGGCCAGGAGTGTGTGGTGAGACTAGGGAGGAGTTCATAGACTAAGAGGCATGTCACTCATGGGGATGAGAAGGTAGTTTGGGAGCTTCCAAGATGTCTTCTTCAGGAGACACGGTTAGAAAGCACCTGTGATTAGGATCCACCCCCAGGCTCCTTTGAGATACCTTCAGGTCTCACAGTGGTCTTGCATGCTGTCACCAGATGGCAGCAACCCCTTCAGCGAGCCCTGGAGGAGGGCAGAGCTGAGGCCCAAGCAGTGGAGAAGAGTGCCACCCCACAAGGGCCAGGCCCTGTCAGAGCCCTCTTCTCCATCCCAACTCCAAAACTGACAGGCCCTTGCTTCCTCAGGGCTCTGGACCTGAGTGTCCACTGTGAGCACAGAGGGAGAGCAGGCAGCACAGGGAGTGGGGGAGTGGGGAGCTGTCGGGAGGAGGAGTAGTTCCTCAGAGCTGGCCTTAAACAGCCCATGTGACAGTTCCTGTAGGCTAGAGGGACTGCATGGGCAGAGGCCAGGAGGCCAAAGGTGCATAGTGGGTTTAGAGGTGGCAGTGTCGTGTTAAGATTGGATGAAGTAGCTAGCTGGCTTTACTCCAGGGGAGTAAAGCAGGTATGGTGTTAAGTTTACAGTCCAGTAGTCCCGGCTGCCTTCAAGGGCAGAGTGTTTAAAGAACAGGGAGGAAGTGGAGACAGGGAGCCCCCTCACCCCGTCTCCATCAGTATAGCCACCCCCATCCCGAGGTGCTGATCAACCACAGTGAGAGGATGGGGCCTCCAGAGCCCCTCTCAGGGTCACTGGAGAAGCCAGAACCTAGATGCGGTCATTCACCCACATGGCCACTAAGTGGCCCCAGCAAGCTGTTGGGATAAATTCCTTCCCATTCCTTTCCAGTGGAACCAAGGGCCTCTGCTGATGTGTAAGTGCTCTATCACTGAGTTATACTCCCAGCTCTAGGGCTAATTCATTAAAAAAAAAGACAAAATCTCTGTGTGTGTATGTGTATGTGCACACACACATGCATGTGCATACATTCCATGGCATGTGTGTGGAGGTAGAAGACCACTTTCAGGACTCAATTTCCTCCTTCTGCCTGCCATGTGGGTCCTAGGTATCAAATTCAGGTGGTTGGACTTGGCAGCAGGTACCTTTACCTACTGAGCCATCTTGGCAGCTCTTGTTTTTTTATTGTGTTTTGTTTTGTACTGGGGATGGAACCCAGGACTTCCTGCATGAGAGGTGAGCACTCTACCAGCTGAGCCACATCTCCAGCTGTAGTATATGCTTTCATTCATTTTGGCAATATACCTTTGTGGTTAGCACCCCCTCAAAAAACCCAAACCCGTCTGTTTTTCACTCTACTCTCACACCACAACCATCAGCACAGACTTCTATGACCTCAGTAGGTGTTGGGAGAGCCAGGAGTGGTGGTATATAGCTCAGGCTGGCCTTGCCATGATCCTCTGCCTAACCCCGGGAGTGCTGGGATTACAAGCATGTATCACCACACCTGGCTCCTCTTCGTGTGGGTCTATACTGTATTTGTAACCTAGGAGTCTCCTAGTGGTCTCTGGGTTGTCATGGAGATAGGAGAGAGGAGACTTGGCAGTCAGCCTCTGGGGTTGAGGCTCTTCCTCTGGAAGCATCAATGGCTTGGGTTCTTGGCCCCCATGGCAGGCCTCTGGGCTGGCTAAGCAGTGTGCTGCCCCCTTGTGGCCTCCTATTGAGCAGTGTGTACACTCTTCGTGGCCTCTGTCAGTGCAGTGATCCATGAGCATGGCGGGGAGCAGGCAGAGCAGACTCAGAAGCCCTCGCCTGCCTCTGTGGCCCTCTCTGGACCATGGTCCTGCATATCTGGAACACAGTACCATCCTCAGCATCCCTCAATGCTGTCAGCTCCCTACATCTCATCTGGGGGGTGAGCAGGAAGGAAGAGACTAACTTTAGAGCCAGGCTGGAGTTCAGGGCTCCAGCCCTGGATGTTCTTAGTTTGCTTTTTCTCAGAAGATGGGGACTAGGGGGTCTTTGGGACCAGAGCTATGGAAAAGGCTACCATAGGCAATAGGCCCTGAGGTCTATCTATGGCCTTATTCCTGTAGCCCCAGGCTTAGGTCTCAGTTAATGATACCTTAAAGCCGACGGTATCACTGGGGGGTGTATGGGGGGGAATGGGCAGCCAGGTAAAGTCCTGCCTAGCTTCTGCCTGAGCCCAGCTTCTGTGCATGTCCAAGTAGTCATACAGAAGATGTCAGCCCTATCTTCAGCCCCTCTGCTGCTAAAACCATCTTACTACAGTGCAGACATGGCTTACCTTCCCATGACCACCGTTTACACAAGGGGCAGGAGGGAGACCTGGGCTTGGCCTGCAGCATTAGGTGAAGGCCCCTTTTTGAGGCTGTCACCTAATTCACATGTCACCACTTCAAAGGAGGGATGAAAATTCTATGTCATGCCTCTGGTGACAGAGCTTTTAACCACATGATCTCAGAGGTCAGGCTGTAGACTCCTAGGAGGGCTGCAGAAGAGGGAGGCAGGCACTGATGACCATCATAGTTCCTGGCATTCACAGATCAACTTACTTTTCAATTTTTATTTTTGTACTGTTAAGAATAGGACTCAGGCCTTGTGCATGATAGACAACCGTCCTCCCACTAAGCTTCATCCCAGCCCATCGGAAACCAACTGAATCAAAGAGAAGGACCTCCTTTGATCACTAAGTTTCATACATTGTGTCTTGTTTTAAAGAAAGGAGGGGCTGGAAAGATGGCTCAGCATTTAAGAGCACTGACCTTTTTTTCTAAAGGGTTGGTTCCAAGCATCCATGTTAGGCAGCTCACAGCTACTCTGTAAGACCAGCCTCAGGGGATCTGATACTCTCTTCTGGCTTCTGTGGGCACCTGCTCACATGTGGCGTGGGCACCTGCTCACATGTGGCATACACACACACACACACACACACACACACACACGTAAATAAAAAATCTTAAAAGAAGAAATAAAAAAGTTAAATTCCAACTATCATCTAATCTGATTGTATTTCATAAAAGAAAGGATATTCAGTGACTAGGAAGTTGTCATTTCCACTTGGAACGATCCACACTAGTAACTGCTTGCAGCCCTAGGAGACTAGCCTTGGGGAAGTTTGAGGTCTGAAGCTTTTGTGTGTGCATTTAGTTGCGGGGGGGGGGGGTGTGTGTGTCAGATTCTGGATGGAGATGGGCTTGAGCCTTGGCTCTGGCAGAAATGTATGTACCTGCCAGGTATGGTGGCACACGCCTTTAATCCCAGCACTTGGGAGGCAGAGGCAGGCGGATCTCAAGGCCAGCCTGGTCTACATAGCAAGGTCCAGGCCACCTGGGACTACAGGGAGACGCTGTCTCAAAAAAGACCAAAAAAAAGGGGGGGGGGGGGGATTTTCACTGGATGTAGAATTCTAGATTGACTTTTTTTTTTTGTAATTTAAAAATACTCTTCTGATTGCCATGCCTTCAAGTCTCTATTTCAATCCACCGCTCCCCTATATGAATGGTTAGTTTTTTCCTGGTTATTTTCGAGATTTTTTTCTTTATTTTTTGGTTTGCAAACTGTTTGACAAATGAGTTTATGCATGGTTTTCTTTTCCTTTATCCTAAGTTTATCCTGATTTCCAGGAGCTCTGCCTCTATTAACATATCTTTTATCAAATTTCAAGTTTCTGCCATTGCTTCTTCAACATTTTTTTTTTCTACCTCCATCTCTTTCTCCATTCTTTTAGGGGTTTTCAATGATAAATATTTTAAGCCTTTTGAAATCACTCAAGAGGACCTGAGGCTCTCTTTAATTTCTTCTTTCTAAACTCTGTTT
>NW_008339431.1:117135-135654 GCF_000622305.1 Nannospalax galili
TAGGATCCACATATGAGGGAGAACATATGTCGATTTTTTTTCTGAGATTGTGTTACTTCACTTAGTATAAATGTATGTACCCCCTTCATCTGCCTTACTGACTGGTAATATCCCTGGGCAAGTTCATATTCCATTCATCTAAGTTCTCCCCCTAGAACACAGGCTTGAGGTTCCGAAGCCCTCAATAGCATTGTGGGGACTTGACTTCTGTCCCAAACCCCACCTGTTCCCTGAACCCCTCTTTCCTCACTCTCTGCTGGCTTCAGCAGTCAACTTACACTTTAACAAGAAACCATCAATATCACTGGCATTTAGTGTTGATGCTTCAGCAAAAAAGTGACCCCAGGCTGTTGGCAGGGTGGAGTAGAAGAGCAGGAGGTCTCCTTTCTCTGGTGGGCCACGAAGGAGCATTCATTGTGTGCGTGAACCTCTGTGTGTGCACAAACATGAGCAGCAAGGAGGTCTGTGTGTGGCTGACTTCCTACAGACGGCACAATGTCATATTACATGGCCGAAATTTAGACTGTCCATGGGGAGCAGAGGGGCTCCCAGAATCCCGCTGACCCACTGTGATTTCAGTTTCGACTTTTTTTTTGCTCTGGTTTCTACACACTTGCACCTTCTCTTTTTTTTTGGTCTTTTTGAGACAGGGTCTCCCTGTAGCCCCAGATGTCCTGGAATCACTATGTAGACCAGGCTGACCTTGAACTCGCAGAGATCCACCTGCCTCTGCCTCCCGAGTGCTGGGATTAAAGGCGTGCGCCATCATACCTGGCTAACCTTCTCTTATAGATGGTGTATTAGTCACTTTTCTGTTGCTGTGATAGAAACACTGACCAAAGAAATTTATAGAAGGAAGAGTTTATTTGAGCTTAGGTTCTAGGGGAATTACAGTCTGTCATGGCAGGGAGGCATGGTGGCTGGAGGTGGCTGGAGCAGGAGCAGCAAAAGCTAAGCTCTCACATCATCACACAGGCACAGGAAGCAAGAGAGCAACTGGAGATCTGTCAAGGCTTAAGAACTCTCTAAGCCCACCCCCGGTGATGTGCTTCCTCCAGGATAGCCACACCTTCTAAAACCTCCCCAAACAGTGCCATCATCTTGTCTCTCCCTACCTCCACCCCAGAAGCCTGGCCTTGGGGTACAACCCACAGTTGACTCCTCTATTTTCCAGAGTGGTTGTAAGACTGAGTCTAGGTTTGGTTGCTCTGTGTGTGTGTGTGTGCGTGTGTGTGTGTATGTGTGTGTGTGTGTGTGTGTGTGTGTGTATGTGTGTGTGTGTGTGTGTGTGTGTGTGTGTGTTTGTGTGTAAAGGGTGGGGGTTTTCAGGGAGCTTTAAGAACTGCCCCCTCAAGGGCTGGTGAGATAACTCAGTGGTAAAGCACTTGCCGCCAAACCTGAAGACCTGAGATCAAGCCCTGGGGTCTACATGCTGGAAGGAGGAGATAACAGACTCCCTGGAGTTGTCCTCTGAACTCTACAAGTGCTATGGCACACACACACACACACACACACACACACACACACACACACATATATTAAAAAATACCTCAAAAGGAAAAAAGAAAGAAAACCTCTTGAAATGAGCCGTTTGATGAAGTTGGGATAGATGTGAGGAGGTTGTAAGAGGACCAGGTGGGGGCTAAGGGATTCCAAGGTGCCCGATGGTCCGCAGGGTGACCCCATCTGTGAACCATTTGCTTCCTGTTGAGCTTGGAAAGGGAAAATGTTTGTGACTAAACCCAAGGAGGCTGTCCTGCTAGGATCATTAATGCCTTGGCTTTGGCTGTGACAGTAATTTTTGGTGTTCTGTATTTAAAACAGTCTACTAAGTCTCCTGCTTTCTGTCCAGAATGAGTCAGAAAAAGCTGAGGTGAAGGTGGCCACAGCATACCCTTTGCTCTCCGCCATGGACTTCATGAAGACCACACTGCTCAGACTGTGAGCAGTGCTGTCTGAGTTTTCCTAGAACTTAGTGCTTGCCTTGTCTGGACTTCAGAGTTGCTGATGAGGCAGTCAGGCCAGGCTTATTAGACTCACTTGATTGAGGGAGAAACTGAGGCCTGTGGAGGCTTTGTGCTTGGCTGGAAACAGGACCAGAACTTCCACTTCAGCTTGCATTCCTTTCCCTCCATAGTGGCAGTCAGGACCCAGGGAATAATTTTGTGGTATCAGAAAGAGAAACGGTTGTATGCAACCTTGGAACTGGGTTATGGGGAGTAGGTCCTGAGAACAGGAGCTGCCAGGAGGCCAGTGAGATCAGCTCCATGTTCTGAAGACTAAGGGTTTTTAAACCTAAGATCCAGTGATCCCTGGAGACTTCATTCCAGTAAGTAATATGTCTCCAGGGCCCAGGGGCCTGCACTTAGAGTAGTCTTGGAATGCTGTGTGCTGCCATATAAAGTGTAACAGAAGGAAGAGCTACTTCCCTGGGCCCTTCCTGTCCAGCTCAGAATAGGGCCAGTGGGGTGGCAGGCTGCCAGAACAGAGACTGTGTATGCATATATGTGAGTGTGCCTGAGTGCTCTCACATGTGTTTGAGTATACACGTATGCAGGAGTATAAATGTTGGTGTGCCCTTGCACTTGTGTGTGTTTGTGTGTGTGTGTGTGTAGGACACTTGTCAGTCCCTGAAACGTCATTTCCCTTCCCACTGCAGGCTGGGCTGGAACTCTTTTGGCCCCACTAGGAACTTTCCTACTTTATAAAACGTGTTGTCGGTGTGTGTGGTAAGGTTTCTGTGCCCCCCTGGGCTTTGAGAGATTTCAGGATCAGCTCCAGCCTCCACATCATCCTGTCTAGCGAGGTCTGCCTCTCTGCTTTTGTTTCTCACTGTCTGGGGAGTAGCTGCTACTGGGGGTGCCTGGTTTTCTGCATAGGCCCACCTCTACAGCCTTGGTCCCAGGATGCTGTCAGACACACCCAGGCTCAGTAATGTAAGCCTAGTGAGTGGGAACTAGATGGCTGGTGAAATAAATGGTTGCATAAATAAATAGGAAAACAGGCCTGTTTGATGTGTCTTCTGGCTCTTAGCCTACAGGGCTAGTTTTCCAGGACAGGGCACTTTCTTCTGGCTATAGAAAGGACCCTAGGATGCAGTTGGATATCTGAGTTTTAGTCCTGGCTCTGCCAGGAACTCCCTGGGCACCCTGGGGCATGTTATTTTGGCCTTCCCCAGGCCTCAGTTTTTCCATCTGTCACCTGGGTTGTTACCTTGTACTGTCTTTCTTGAATTGTGGTGCCTCTTGGAGACAGCAGTGGTACATAGGGTGTGGTGGGCAGGGTGGCTAGGATACCCAGTGGGCTTGGTGGTCAGGTATAAGGATGGAAGCTTCTTGAGGGTGGGGCTGTGTTTTGTTGGCTGGAACTCTGGGCCTGGCCTAGAGACGCTGCCGAACGGGGGATGAGTAAGAGGCAGACAGAGGCCCTGTCTCCAGTTTGGTTCTTCTGTTCTTGGCAAGTACAAACAAGCTATGACAAACCCAGTTGCCTGCATGGGCTGAGGGCCCTGCTTTTCTAACTCTAGGCATCAGGTACAGAAAGCTGCCTTGTGCTGCAGGCCCCAGGTCCAGCAAGCCTGCAGCAGATGGCCAGAGTTTTCAGGGCCCGGGAGGAAGTGCACACAAAGCAATGAAACCCATTGCTGGGTGGTGAGGCGAGTCTGTGTGCTGGGAAGAAGGTACGGTCTAATCTCTGGGACCCACCACCTCTGAAGGCTGTCAGCTGCCCGCCTAGCCCAGATCCCTCAGCTGAAGCAGTTTCCCAAGCCATGTTTCTTTCCATCCATGGGTACGATGGGGGCAGGGGACACAGGAGGCTCCAAGAACAAGGACAGGGAGGAAACAGGTGTTGATTGGTACAGATCCCAGGGGTCTCCTTGCTTCCCCTTGAGCCAGTGCCTTGTCCAGGTCCTTAGCATATGTCTCCTTGGTGAGTAGAGTGGAGAAGAGGCCTGCCACCAGCTCTCCACTCAGCCCTGGCAGGTCTCCACAGCTCTTTGAACTTCACCTCCCTTCTTGGGAGGCAGAAGGGGTGACGTAGGTCATCCCAGGCATCCTTTGAAGCTGGATTGATAGAAGGGCAAGGCAGAGCTGCTTGTCACTCACTGATGGTTTTAGTTAGCTCTGTGTTGCTTGGAGAAAAGGCTCTGACCAAAACCAACTTGGGGAGGAAAGAGTTTATTTGGCTTCCATGTCCTGATCACGGTTCATCTCTGAGGGAAGCCAGTTCAAGCAGAGCTGGACCCTGGAGGCAGGGATGGAAGCATGCTCCACACTTGCTCCTCTGGCCTGTGCTCACCCTGCTTTCTTGTACAACTCAGGACCACCTGCTCAGGGGTGGTACCACCCACAGTGGGCTGGGCTCCTCATATCAATTAGCAATTAATAAAATGCCTCATAGCCATGGCCAAGCCAATGGAGATAATTCCATAATTGAGGTTCCCGCTTCTCAGGTGTGTCAAGTTGACCTCCAAAGCCATGACACTGATTCAACAAACCTTTACAGTCTACTGGGTGCCAGGCACTGTGTTAGGTGTGGCAAAGCCACAAGAACAAAAGGCAGAGTTCCTGCTGCTAGTCTGCATTTAGTGAGGGAGACATAGTGTGCATGTGGCTGAGTGACACCCACAGGTGCATCATAGCGATTCATCTATAGGAGGAAATGAGACAATCAGGAGACAGGGAGTATGATGGACTGCAGGGTTTTTATTTGTTTTGTTTGTCTGTCTTTTGTTTTTTCTCTCTTGGTACCAGGGATTGAACATAGGACCTCACACACATTAGGCAATTTCCCTACCATTGAGCTACATCCCTGCCCAGCACTGCAGTTTGAAACATGAGGGTCAAGCAAGGGCTGGATGAGAAGGCAGGATTCAAACACAGACCAGAAAGAGATGAGGGAGGGAGCCAGGCCAACACCTGGGGGGAGAGTATTCTAGATAGAAGATACAGCAAGCGTGAAGACCCTGAGGTGGGAGCTGCCTGATGTGTTTGAGGGGCAAAATGAGGAAGCCCAGTGACAGGGGAGTGGGTGGGAGGATGGTGGGGCTGGGAGGCAGGCTGGGCAGGGCCTTGTGTGGGTTTGTTCAGACATCAGCTGCTCTGTGTGTGAGGGGAGTCAGTATAGGATTATGAGCAGAGGCACTGACTTGACTGTTGATCTGTCTCCTGAGCTACGCTGAGAATTGACAGCAGGATGTGGAGGTGATGCAGGGAAGCCCAGGGCCGTCACTGGGACAGAGTAACTGGGAGCAGCAGGTGAGGTGGGCAGACTCTGGAAGTGTGTTGAAGCCAGGGGTTCCCTGGTCGAATAGATGTGGATGTAGAAAGGGAGATTTGAAAATGGAGATAGGGTTCAGCCCCTGAAGCTGAAAGAGGTAGTTGTCATTAAGATGGCAAATTTGGGAGTGCAGCAATGGGGCACACATGGGGGTCCCAACGCCTATCTAGAATCTAGATTCTAAAAGCTACTGGAAGCTGTCTGTGGAGGAGAAGCTAGGAGACTGTGATCATTGACCAACCTGGCATCCTGCCGTGCCTTTTCTCCTAAACTTAATCATTGTTTGAGGAGGCAGATGCTGCCTTGGTGACTAGAAACCCTGCCTTAATTCTGACTGACAGCAGAGGAAGCTGAGGAAGGGGAGATTGTGGAGACTGGAGTGCTCAGAGCAGGCTGCAGAGAGGGGAACTGTCTTGGCTAGGCCAAGTGGAGAGGAAGAGCAATTCAGGCAGAAGGAACAGACTGGATGAAGGACAGAGGCTCAGCCTGACACATGGCACATGGTAGACTCTGGATGCCCCATACTCCTGTTGTACAGGGGAGGCTCCTCAGCCCTGCCTCAACGGGCCTCTTCCTGCTGGCCCAGCAAAGAGCTTCCAAGTAGGCATACTGACAGCAATAGGCCCACATCTATGCCAGATGGGCAGAGGTGTGAGAAGCCTGTGGTGCCCGTAGCAGCCCTGGCATCTCTCCTGAACCTCTTCTGTTTTAGGGCTAAGTCCCAAGAGATGGGCAAGGAAACTTTTGTCCAGCTCCATGGAAGCTAATGACAGCCTAGCCTGACAGGCCATTTAAAAACAGCTCAGCTATTTTTATGCACAGGAGGTGGCTGGGTGCTTCCTTCCCAGGCTTTGGGTGGTTTTAAGGAAATTCGGCCGTGATAGGCAGATGGGCCATTGTCTTAAATCACAGCCCTGTGGTCAGGCAGGATATGCCCATGGAACTTCTGGGGGTGTCAGGCACCATCTTCAGTGTCCAAATTTAGAGGTAATTCTGTGCCCAGCCCCTCTGCCCCCATATACCTTAGACTTGATCCTGGCTGATATCTTGGGACAGTCAGGCTGCTGTCCCCAGTGAGAACAGGGCTGGTGTAGTTGTGGTTATGTCCAGGTGAGAACTAGGGCTCTTCAGGGCCACAATACATTCCGTCTGAGTGTAGTTAGAAGCAGTTTAAAATGGCTCTTCTGATGCTGGAGAGATGGCTGCTCCTGCAGAGGACCTGGGTTCAATTCCCAGTATCCACAATGGCAGTTAACAATTGTCTGTAACTCCAGTTCCACGGGGAATCTGATGCCTTCTTCTGACCTCTGAGGGCATTGCTTGGCACGGGTGCATTTACACACATGCAGACAATGCACTCATACACATCAAATCAAATCAAATGGCTCTTCCCAGGGGGACTTGTGGGTGACCCTCCTTCTGCTTTCTAAGACCATGCTTTGAATACACTTAAGGATATGGATGTAGATTGGGAGAAGAGAGGCAGACAGAAGGATGGGGGCATCTGCCGCATGCAGTGTGGACCAGCTTGCCACCCTCTAAATAGGGTCCCACTATGTTGACCACATGGTTTACATTTAAGTAAAATATACTTTTTTCTATGCAATGATTAATTTCTAAGCAAAACTTTTTTTGGAACATACAATCTGTTAATCCTTAAGATGGTACACACCCTGTTCCTCCTGCCTCGTTCATTCTGCAGACAGCTGGGGGCCGCCACCACCCAGGGCAGCTCTGGTTGCTTTGTCTGCAGACCCTCTGGCTTGACTTCAGTCCAGCTGTGGGCCCTGTCTCTTAGTTTCATTTCCTGTTGCTGTGATCCAATACCCTGACAAAAACAACTGAAGGAAAAAGGGTTTTTTTGGCTTGCAATTCCAGGTCACTGTCCACTGTTGTGGGGAAGTCAAGGATGTGAGAACTTGAAGCAACCGGTCACATTGCATCCACAACCCCTGAGCAGAGCGCGGTGAACTGACGCATGCGTGCTACTGCACAGTTCCCTTTCTCTTCTAACATTCTGTTCAGGGCCCAGCCCATGAAATGGTGCTACTCGAATTCATTTCCCCACCTCAACCCAATTAAGAAAAGCTCTCACAGACACACTCACAGGCTCAACTAATACAGACCATCCCTCACTGACACTCCCTTCCCAGGTGACTCTACATTGTATCAAGTCCGGTCTTCCCTCAGCCTTGTTTCCCTTCCCATTGTCTACCCTGGGGACACACCTCCCTCCTGACCCCTGGCATTCTCTGCCTCTCTTTCCTCACCCACCTCACGGGTCACTCCCCTTTGCTTTCTTTCTATCCTTGACATAAATACTTTGAAATCACCTGCACCTCCAAAGAGGACGGCCTGGGTGGTATCCATCCGTCTTTGTAGCTCTGGACCTGTTCAGTCAGTGGTGCCGTGTGGGTCACAGGTACCTCCTCACCTATCTCCTGGAAACTTGGAGGCTGAGAGGTTAACAGCAGAACCTAGACCAGCTTATGGGTCTTGGTGCCTCCTAGGGAGCCAGAGCACTGACCCCTGGCCCCCAAGCGCTTCCTGGCACAGCCTGCTGTCCGCTTTCTACCCTGCTTCCCTCCGCAGGGTCCCCAGCTTTGTCAGTTACCTCCCCTCACATGACCCTGGGGGCTCTGTTCCCAAAGCAGAAGTGGGGCTTGAGGTCAGGCCCTCCCCAGCAGTGATTCTGGGCCATGTCATGTCAGAGTGGGAGGCCACCCTGGAGTTTTCCCACAGCATGTAGGCTAGCATTGTGTGTGTTCACAGAAGGGTACCCAGCTGTGGCCCAGCTGTCAGGAGAGCAGCCCTCCCTGGTCCCTGAGGGTATACTGTGCCCCTCAGTGAGTACTCTCCCACAGATGGTCCCAGTGATCAAGGGACACCCCTGGGCCACTTTTTTACTGGATCAGAGAACTGTGGTAGGCCTGGGTAGAAGCCTGGGGGTGGTGAGGATGGAGTGACAGGTCTGGGTGGGTGGTCTTCTCCCTCAGGTTCCTTGCCATGGATGTATGGACAGCACATCCATGGTGACAGTGGGGGGCGGGGTATGGTGGCAGAGCACCCTACAGAGGACAGGCTGGCTGTGTGTCCCAGACCATGTTCCTGGCCTGTTCCCTTGAATCGAGGCTGAGGAGAACCTTGAAAGGGGTCCCCCCTTTAAGTCCTCTTCTACTCAGGGTTGGATCTCCCATGAGTCTTCTTCCAAAAAGCCACTCTTACCACCAGTGGCTCCCCAGTGCTGAAGCCACGGTGCTCAGGCTCTACCCTTCTGAGATCCTTGATGGCTGATCTGGGTTGAGTCAGGCACCTGCATTTTAAGGCTCCATGTAGTTCTCAAGAACAGCAAGACTGTGAACCCCAAGATGGAGGTTTAATGTCCTATGTAGCTCTAGTGACTTCTGAAGTTGGGTCTGTTTTCCTTCTTGCCCCTCAGCATCCTCCTTCCCAGGCCAGCAGGGTAGTGCCTCCACATTTGACACTGTTCTCACCTCTCTGCTGCCCCCACTGAGTGTCCATCCTCACTATCCAGGTCTGTGAGATTCTTACGGCCCACCCAGACTCTTACCTTCCCTTAGGGAATTCCCTTTTGTGAGCCTGGGTGTCTCCTTTTCTCCAGCACAGGGCCTGGTGCCATTTCTAGAGCAGGCTCCTGGGAGGGCCTGCTGGAAGAGGGAGGTCCCAGCCAGGTGTGGGAGCACACTCCTTGAATCCCAGAAGCAGAGGCAGGCAGATCTCTGTGAGTTCCAAGCCAGCCTGGTCTATATAGCAAATTCTAGGCCAGCCAGGGCTACATAGTGAGACTCTGTCTCAAAAATAAGTAAATAAGGGTTGGAGAGATGGCTTAGCGGTCAAGAGCACTGGCAGCTCTTGCAGAGGACCTGGGTTCAATTTCCAGCACCCACAGGGTGACTGACAACTGTCTATAACTCCAGTTCCAGGGGATCCAATGCCCTCTTCTGACCTCTGTGGGCATTACATGACACAGGTGCATTTACACACATGCAGAAATACACTCATACACATAAAATAAAAATAAATAAAATATTTTAAAAAATAAGTAAATAAATAAATAAGGAGATCATACACTCCATCCACCAGGGCTCTCTCTGCCTCTGACTTGGGTGGCCTCCTGTCTCTCTTATCTAAACTTGGAGAGAATGGGGGTGTGTCTGATTGCTGGGTGCTCATCCCTGACACCTCTGACCCTGAACCAGGAAGAAACAGGCAAGGAAGTCAGGTAGGGAGCAGGTGTGATCTGAGGCTGAGCTAGGGTTCCTCCCCTTCCCAGTCAGAGAGGCGCTGACTGTGACCCCTGTGAACCCAGGCTGAGGAGGAAATGATGACAGCCTCCTCAAGTCAGAACCCTGCCCAGTCCCCCTGCCAGGTCATGGTCAGAGCTTCATACCTCTCTAGAGAAAGTCTAGGGGACTAGGAGAGAGGAGCTGGTTTTGGGGCACTGGCCACAGGGTCCTCCCTATCAGTGAGACTGGGCTTCCCTCCCTGCCACATGGAGGGCCTCTCTATACCTCAGATATCCCCAGCTGACAGATTTGCCTTGGAATAGGGTGGTCCACATGGAGGAAATAGAGAATTTTCTTAATAGGAAGTGGGTTTGAGACCCTCTCAGAAATCAGGGGCCCCCATGGTTCTTTTCTGTGGCAGCCAGACAGCACCCTAATCTCTACTGCTGAATCACTCTGCCAGGTGCTCAAGCAGTGGATGAGCATGTTGGGCAGGGAGCCCCCACACTGACACCCCACTCCCTGTACTCTAGGCAAAGGCTGCCAAAGAGGCACAGGAGGCACAGAGGCTGCAGCTGCAGAGCCTGCAGTACCTTGAGCGCTATATCTACCTGATCCTCTTCAACGCTTACCTCCGTCTGGAAAAGGCCAGCTCCTGGCAGAGGCCCTTCAGCACCTGGATGAGGGAGGTGAGAGACAAGGCTGAGCCCAGCAAGCCTGGGAGTGATGGGCTCACAAGGCAAGGCAGGAAAAGTCCTTTCCTCTGGTCCCTGTGTGTGCTCTGTGGGGACCCAGGTGACAGACTACCCTATGGAGTGGGAAGAGACTGTGTCCCAGTCACCTGTTGGGTTCCCAGCCTAGTATCTCACTAGGCAGCCAGCCAGGAAGTGTGACAGCTGAGTAAATGAATGAATGAAGAAGGGGGAGTTGGGAGTGGAGAGGCAGCCTGCCACTGGGCCTCTGCTCTGTGTGTCCCCATGGCCAGCACCATCTGGACTCCTGGACACTTTTGACACATTATTTCATTCACCTGTGCCCTGTGAAGGTTCCTTGAGGTTTTATCCCTGCTCTTACCTCATTCTAGTCACCTTGGACAAGGTGGCCACCCTGTAACTCTGCTGTCCTCAGCACTAGGATGGGATAGTGTCCATGTTGTCTGGGAAGGTTGGTGGGTGTCCCTGCCAGACCAGGCATGTTTCACACAGAGAGTACTGCCCAGAGGTTCAGTGACTTCCTTATGGTTGTCATGGGAACTGGTTCTTTGGCCCCAAGCTCACATAGTTCTGGCCTAAGTTAGCCCCCCCAGCCCCCAAACCTCTGCTGTAATCCTTCTGGGTACTTGGTCAAGAGACAGGTATCCTTCCTCCCGGCAAAGCAACCTGTAATTACCCCTCCTCCAGGAAGCTGGCCCTCCTGACCTCACCAGCCATCTGGCTGTCCTAAACTGGACTCGAGTTCAAAATTAGCTATCAGGAGGTGAGTGGGTGGAGAGCTAGAGTCAAAGACCCAGCCAGCATGGGCATAAGACAGGTGCAGGGCCTCAGGAGGGGGTAGAGGTGGGCTCCGCGCTGCAGGGGAGCAGAGCCAAGGAGGTGGGAATGGATGCTGTTGCTGCTGAGCTTTGGGGCCCTTGGGGTGTTGAGGTGCAGGACATGAAATGAGCCCTGTGCATGAGGATGGGTGTAGAGTTAGAAGACCTGATGGGGCCTATGTTGGAACCACCATGGTGAGCAGGCCTAGGCTTGGCTTCCTTTTTGAGCCTGGAGTGGAATGTAGGTGGGAAAAGACTCATGTAGCCCAGAACAGCCTCAAACCTTGCTAAGTAGCTGAGGATGACTTTGAACTATTGACTCTCCTGCCTCTACTTCCCTAGTGCTGAGATCATAGGTGTGCCCCACTATGCCTGGCTTATGTATTGCTGGAGATGGAACCCAGGGCTTCGTGCATGCTAGGCAAGCACTCTACCAATCGAGCTATGTTCCCAGCCTGGGGACAAGAACACTTTCTGCTTAGGCCCTGTTTAGACAAGGGAGCCAGGAGTTGGGAGGAAGCTTGCTCTTCTCTCCAACTACATCTTGTGATGAATGAGGAAGGACATCAAGGAAGGAGAGCTACTGGTTTGTGTGGTCCTAGTGTGGGAGGCCTCAGCTGCTCTCCTGGGATGTACAGAAGCTGGGGGTGAGGGTAGCAAGGGACAGTGAGAGGGATGGAGCCACCTCTTTACTACAGGTAGAATTGCATTATCTTTGTCCCTAGGAAGGTGCAGGCGATAGTTGGAGCCTTGGGCCAGGTGCAACATGTGAATGTTCAAAGCAGAGAAGCCAGGCTGCCTGAGGACTGAGCTCCACAGCTGAACTCCCAGCCAACAGGCTGCCATTTGCTCCTGCAGCCTCCTTACCCCCATGTGGCTTGCTGGAGTAGTCAGGCCAGTGTGACCGAGGTGCCCTGGCCATGCTTAGTGCCCCCTGCACTTGCATAGCCTGCTGCATGTAGTCCCAGGAAGAACAGACCATCAGTTACCCTGTAGTAAGGAAACAGAGGCTCAGAGGAGGTTATAGGTGGACATGGCAGACCAGCTGCTGAGCTGGCTGAGAGGACAGCTCTGGGCCCCAGCCTCATCATTGTGCCTTAGACCCTAGCATGGGGAGGGTGGTATGAGGAAAATAGGCCTGATGATATCCCCCTCTCCTGAAGCCCTGCCCCATCTCTGCCCTCCCCAGGTGGCATCCAAGGCTGGAGTCTATGAGATTCTCAACCAGCTGGGCTTCCCTGAGCTGGAGAGTGTGGAGGACCAGCCTCTGTCAAGGTTGCGTCACCGCTGGCAGGAGCAGAGCCGAGACCTGGAGCCCTCCGCTGCTGGGGACTTCTTGTAGATCCTCCTCCTGTTCCTCGTCAGGCAGGCTGGGGGTGGTCTAAGGTTCTCTAGATGGACAGCTCCCAGCTTTCTGGAGAGACTGAATGGGGTCGGAAACCTTTAGGAAACAGCTTTTTGTAGGATGTGTAGATGGCACAGTCATTCCCTGAAACCAGAGAGATGTACAATGGTCCTCTGCAGAGGCCTAGTGCATGTACCCTGCAGACCAACTGGCAAATGGCCTCCAGGGACTCACTCCCCAAACTGCCAGTCACCACCGCTGTCTCTTTTTCTCACTATCTGGCATCTAACTGCCCAGGCACACAGCAGGCCGGCCATATCAGTTTCCTTTCCTTCTTTCCTTTCGCCGTTTCACTCTTATACCCCATTTTTTCTGCCTAAGCAGCTGCCTGAGGCAGGTGTCAGTGGCTGGGTGGGTTAATGTTAAAGGCAGCTTCGTCCGTCTCTAGACTGGAAGATTGAGGACCACCTGCATGACCCAGGTTTCCTCTCCTGCCTTTCTTTTCCTCTTTCCTTCTCTAGGCTGGCAGAAGGTAGGATTTCCAGGCAGCTGGAAGCATCAGCCCTCCTCTCGCCCCCACTCCCAAAGTGTGTGCAAAGAATTTGTGAAGACCAAGGAGGCAGTGGAGAGGTAGTTTTCATTTGTCAGAAACCTAGGTGGAGTAGCTGACAGAATCAAGGGCAGCTCTTGGGAGGGAGCAGAGGGTGCAACAGGGCCTTGGTGGCTTGTCAGGGCCCCGATTCCAGGCCACCTTTTCCAGGGTCCCTGAACTGCCTCCCTGGGAGACTGCAGAGCTAGGAGTGGTTCTGTTCACACAGTGGGAAGAGGGACAGAGAGGGCTGGCTGTGTCTGGTGGGCCTTGCTGGGACTGTAGTTTGCTGCATCCAGGGGCTGAACACCCAGGAGCCTGGATACCACCTGCCTGGCTCTGTAGGACCAGGGATGACAACTGATTGGGTTCATGCCCCTCAGTGGAAAGACAGAAGGACCTGACATCTTTTGGCTGTGGTATTTGGAAAGGAGAGAAGAGGCCAAAGCTGTTCACATCTACCCGGCATCAGAACATAGGGACCCTCTCAGCTGAATTCTTTTGCAAACTACTGTACATCTGTTCACAGCTTGTTCTGGTTTGTTTCTTCATTGCTGTGACAGAATACCCTGACCACTACCAACTTGGGGAGGAAAGGGTTTATTCAGCTTACAACTCCCAGGTCATAGTTCATCAGGGAGCCCAAGGTAGGAACTCAGGGCAGGAACCTTGACACAGGAGCTGGAGCACAGGCCATGGAGGAACGCTGCTTACTGGCTTGCTCCCCTGGCCCCTGCTCAGCCTGCTTTCTTACGCAACATAGGCCCACCTGCCCAAGGGTGGCACCACCCACAGTGGGCTGGGCCCTCCCACATCACTCATCAAGCAGGTGCCCCATGGACATGGCTACAGGCCAGTCCAATGAAGGCAATTCCCCAATTGAGGCTCCCTCAACCCAGGTGTGTCAAGTTGACACTAAAGCTATTCAGCACATAGCTTGTCAGGTTTGCTGGTGTCTATTTTTGCCCGTGTCAGAAGCTCTCGTTTCTTTACAGACCAAGTCTAGTTAAGGAGTCAGAGATCAGGACTGACCAGAGAGGAGTCTTTTACATTCTCATGATTGGCCCTGACTTGTAGCTATGCTGGGACCACTGGCCAATCATGGCACCTCTCTGCCTCAGTAGCCCCATCTGTAAAATGGGAACACAATACTTGCCTACCTACCTCACAGGGGTGTTGTGAGGAATCCTTTGTGATTTTTTTTTTTTTGTACAGAGCTTTTGAACATTAAAAACAGTGTAAATGTGAAATGTATCTGGCTGCTGATTTATCTTCAGTGTGAGGTAGATATTATGGGAGCCATGCAAGCAAGTCGGAGGGGAGGTCCCCTACTTCTCCATTAAGGGTGGGTGCAGGGTAGATGGAGTGTACATGTCACCAGAACTCCAATGCTTAGAGATGGTGGGTTTTGCAGACATCGCTGTCCCTCCACATCATCAATCTTACCTTATGCTGGGTACCCAGGGTGCTTATGTTGTGCCCCTACTCAAATAAAGTAACACCATTAGTAAATTCTCACTACAGTGTGAAGAACTGCCATGTCTAGGCAATGTAGAATTGGGGTCCATGGAGGAAAATGAACGTCAGTCCCCACTTCCTCTGCCAATTACCCATAGTCTGTACCCAGCGCCTTCAGGCCATGGTTGATTAAACACAGCTGGGATTGAGGGAGTGGGGGTGAAGGGACAGTGTCGGGAAGATGAGATGGAGAAAGCCCTGGCTCTAGACCCTGTCAGCAGGTTCTTGCAGGCTTTGGGGAATGTGGCTATGGGTGTAGTTCTGAGGCCAGCTGGGTTGGTCCTGGCTATTGTGGCTGATGCTATAGTGAACTTGAGGTACAGGTGTCTCCTCAGTGTGCTGCTCTGTCTCCTTTGCTTTATTTATTTATTTATTTATTTATTTTTGAGGGCTGGAGGGACTGGCTCTTTATTTTGAAAAGACACTTTCCAGTATTCAGTATCAAAACAGTTGCACTGTGGGATTCCCTTTCTCCCACCTGGCCCCTAAGAGACCACAACGGAAGAGAGTATGAACAAGTCAGTCAGTTGCAGGATGCACACCTCACAGGCCTCACAGAAACCACTGAAAAATGGCACTGGGTGGGGAAACTTTGAAATCTCAGCACACTGCTAGCTCACAGACTGCAAAAAGTCCTTACAGCCAATAGGGTAACTTAGGTAACTCAACCTCCAAAAAGCAAAGTTTCAAAATAATGTAAAAATTTAAAAGTTGTATACATAAAGCTATTCTAGATTTCTCCAGCACAGACTTGTAACAGCGCAATGTGATGGCACTTTAGAGAAGGTGAAATGGACCTCAGGTGGTTGCATCAGTGGCACAGACATGATCTTTCTCTCTTTTGGAGGCAGGAGAGCACTAAGTGGTCACCTCAACACTTAAGGGGCACATGATCCGTTGTGACATCAGGAAGTGGGTAGAGAGGACACAAGTTTGGTCTTGGGCTGGAACTGAATGGCAGAGAGCTTGCCTAGCATGTACAAGACCTCAGGCAGTAGAAGGGGGCGTCTCAGGGGTCTTACTGCCTTAATTTGGTCACATCTGATGAAAAAAGTTAAAAAAAATAAAAATAAGAATAAAGTTGTCTAAAGATACCTAAAGCTGGGGCCCGGAGAGTTGGCTCAGTGGTTAAGAACACTGGCTGTTCTTGCAGAAGACCTGGGTTCAAATCCCAGCACCCACATGGCAGCTAACAACTGTCTGTAACTCCAGTTCCAGAGGATCCAACAGCCTCTTTTGTCCTCCGCGGGCATTGCATGGCACGGGTGCACTTACCAAAAGGCAGGCAATGCACGCATACACATAAAATAATAAATAAAATATTAAAAAAAGATGTCTAAAGCTGAAACCTTCAGATATTGGTGTTTGTTTTTGGCTAACTTCTTAGAATCCCCTTTCTGTTTAGCTAGAACTCTGTACAGAACAATGAGGTTTCCCATAGTGGAGTTTTTGCCTGGGCTCTGTTGACTCTCAGTAAGGCAGGCCCACGTGTTCCTCCTCTATGGAGAGGGCAGTATGCATTAGTCTGAAAAGTTACCTTCCAAAAGGGAGAAAGGAATTAGATCGCTGCTTCCAAGCTGTGGAATGACTTGGGTCACAATGGTGACAAATGGCTTCCTCCACAAAAACGTAATGACAAATGTATATATCGCAACGTGCATCAAAGACACTTTCACTCTGTGCTCACATTTTCCTAAATGTTGGATGTTGGGAGCACCTTTGGTGCTCCACCCCTGTGATCTGGAACTCTGGGAAGAGGCAGAGACCATTTAGTGAAAAAACATGAGGGGTAGAGGGGGTGGCAAAAGGAGAAAGCAGCCTTCAGTTAAGGAATCAGTCCTCAGTTTCAAGGCCAGCTTCCGGCAGGCTGGCTTCAGGCGGAGTTAGAGCCAGAGGGAGGAGCAGGGCTGGACTGGGAAGCTCTGCATCTCATTCAGGTCCAGCAGTCTGGTCCAGCATCCTTTGCATACAGAGGTGTTCCTCTTTGGTCACTTCAGCTTATCTTCCAAGTCATCAGTTGTGTTTTCCAGTTTGGCTACTGATCTCTCAGCAAACGCAGCACAGGTCTCTGCCCCCTTGAGTTTATCAGTAAGAACTTTATTACTGTTTGTCTTCTTTTTGAGAGCACTTTCCTTCAGCAGCACTCAGATTCTTCAGGTTCTGTTCCACCAGTCTGATCTCATCCATCTTGGCAACAGGACTCTGCCGGCTCAGCTCGTTCCTCTGTGCATTCCAAGTCGCCTTCAAAAACTACCAACTTACCAGTCTCCTCTTCCTCCTTCCTTTCCACCTCTCTGCAATGTGCTTAGCTTCTTTTAGCTGGATTTCCTGGAGCTCCGTTTTTCTTCATACCTCTGTCTCATCAGTAGCCTTTTCTGCTCCCTCCAGCTTCTGCAGAGCAGTGGTCCGGCACTCCTGAGCAAGGTCCAACTCCTTTTCAACCAGTTGGATCCTATGATTCAAGGAAGCTACCTCAGCTTTTGTCAGTACCAGCCCATCTTTCTCCTTCCACTTCCTTCTGGAGGCACTCAGCCCTCTTCTATATCATCACCTCCTCTGCACCATCGCCCTCTCCTCTGCCCTTCTCTGCATTACAGCCCCCTCCCCTGCACCACCGTCCCCCTCTATACCATCAGCCCTCTCCTCTGTACCATCAGCCCCCTCTGTTCCATCAGCTTGCTGCTGCAGAACCTGGATCTTGTACTTTACCCCCTCAATGATGGTGATCCCTGCCGTGGCACCAACCCAGTTGCTTCTAGAACTCAGATTCCGAGATTGGGCATGGTGGTGCATACCTGTAGACCCAGCACTTGGGAGGCAGAGGCAGGTGGATCTCTGTGAGTTCCAGGCCAGCTGGAGCTACAGGAAGACCCTGTTTCAAAAAGACCAAAAAAAAAGATGCCTATCTCCTCCACCTCTTTGTATTATACCACTGCTGTATGTAAGAGTCCCCCATAGCTCATGTGTTTGAACCTTTGGTTCCTAGTGGGTGGCGTTGTTTCTGAAGCTTGTAGAACTTCCCTGTCATGATGGATGGAACCATACCCCTTCTTTTTGTTGTTGTTTGTTTTTGTTTTTTTTTTTTTTTCATTTTTTGGTCTTTTCGAGACAGGGTCTCTTTGTAGCCCCAGCTGGCCTGGAACTCACTATGTAGACCAGGCTGGCCTTGAACTCACAGAGTTCTGCCTCTGTCTCCCTAGTGCTGGGATTAAAGGTGTGCGCCACTATGGCCAGCTCCATATCCCTTCTTAAACCACGAATCGAAACAAATTCTTTAAGTTACTTTTTTGTCAGGTATTTTGCCACAGCAATGAGAAAAAAGTACCAAATACTTATTCTCACATAGAATTGCTAGATCACATGAGGGTTCTGTTTCAGCTCTCTGAGGTACCCCCATATGTCGTTCCACTGGACCATGACAATTTGCATTCTCACCAATAGTGTGCAAGATTTTTCTTTATACCGTCCAAACCAAGCTATTTTTCATCTCTGTGACAGTGGCCATCTATACAAGTGCTAGGTGACATCTCCCTTTTTTTGTGAGAATTCCTTCCCTGCAAAGATATAAGCAATGTCTGCTTACTTATAAAGCATGGGTGAGGGGTTACTGGCAGGAGCATGGGTAACCCCAAAATAGCTCCGCTTCAACCCCATATCTTCTTCACACTCAGACCTGCTCCCATATAGCACTGTCCACCATGGGCTGCTCCATCCAATGCTGGCCACACAGGAGGCAGAGCCAGGCTATCTCTGCTTCTCTGTCTTAAAGCTGGCTGGGCTTCCCATCACACCAGCTGAGCAAGCCTAGGACTAGGCTTCAGCGTGAGGCCCCACCTTTCCTCTCTCCTCGAAGGTATCAGATCAGCATCTCAGTCTGTGGCCCTTTCTTCTACAAATGACCTTGTTGCACACCCAAATCACACCTTGGTGCTTACAGCTCTGATGACCTGAGCAACATTCTCCTGTTCTCTCTCTCTCTCTCTCTCTCTCTCTCTCTCTCTCTCTCTCT
>NW_008339431.1:135688-136596 GCF_000622305.1 Nannospalax galili
AGGGGCCACCACTCCTGTGGACACAACACAATGGGTGGAGAATTGTTCCTGTCCTGTGGAGGGGACACTTGAAAGACTTCAGCAATCTTGGTTGACAACCCTTGAATCTGAGGGGTACCAATCTCCGAATCTAAGCGTCAGTCTCTGCTTCCTACCAGGTAAAGGGATGCCATTTAAAAGAAAAAAACTACACATAAAAATAAATTAGGCAGGTGAGGTGGCCTATTCTTTAATCCCAACACTTAGGAGGCAGAGGCAGGCAGATCTCTGTGAGTTCAAGACCAGCCTGGTCTACATAGTGAATTCTAGGCCAGCTGGAACTACAGAGAGACCCTGTGGCCTGTGGCAAAGAAAAAAGAAATTTATAGTTGGGCAGGATGGTGTATACCTTTAGTACCAGCACTTGGGAGGTGAATCTCTGTGAGATCAAGCCCAGTCAGGTCTACATAGTGAGACCCTGTCTAAAAAAACCATAAAAGAAAAAAAGGTTTAATTTATTTTTTATATTTTATTTATTTATTTATTTATTTATTTATTTATTTATTTATTTTAGCAGCTGCTACTGCTGCCTGTTATATTTTTTAAAGTTCTTGCTAGGGGCTGGGGTGTGGCTCAGTTTGTAGAGTGCTTGCCTAGCATGTATAAAGCCCTGGGTTTGATCCCCAGCACCAAATAGAACTGGGTACGGTGGTAATCCCAGCATTTAGGAGGTAGAGGCAGGATGATCAGAAATTCAGAGTGTTCCTCAGTTTCATAGTGAGTTCAAGGCTAGCCTGAGCTACAGGAGAACCTGTCTCAAAGGCAAACAAACAAATCCCAAAACAAAAACAAAACAAAAAAGGTCTTGCTAGTTTTATGACTTAAAATGGAATTTTAAACTTGTTTAATTTTTTATGTGCCTTTTCTTA
>NW_008339431.1:137461-138006 GCF_000622305.1 Nannospalax galili
GTCTATAAAGTCATTGGGTAGATTTGAATGGTAATGCTCATCACCTCTACTAATTAACATGGAATAATTTTTTATGCATCCTCCTCAAATAAAACACATTTTAAAAAATTTGTTGATTTTTTTTGTGTGTGTGTGTGTTTGTGTGTATCACACAGAACATCCCAAACCGTCTTATTCGACTATACACCCACTTCCCAGATGGCACCCTCCCATAGCCTCCCTCCCCCGACTAGAGCCCTTATATTCTGATATCCCTGCTACTGTCTGCTGTGTTGTCAGTACCCCAGCCAATCCCTACCACTTGCCCTTCTGGTGAATCTAGTCAGCCTATCTAGAGGTCTTTGTTTTAGGAGAGTCAGCTGTTCCTCATCTAGCGGTAATCAGTTGTCAATATTCCTTTGAATAAGATTGGGGTCTGCTGTTCAATTTCCCAGTTCTATGCTTGAACCAGTGTCCAGTCTATAAAGACGAGGGTCAACACAGAGGAATCATTTCCCCCATGCTTCCAAGCGAAGCCAACCATGGTTGAGCAGGACCTTTGACTT
>NW_008339431.1:138148-138801 GCF_000622305.1 Nannospalax galili
ACTGGACACTGGTTCAAGTCCATCTGGTAAGGTCTCCTTGGCCTCCTTGATCAAGAGGACAAGGTGACCCACCACAATTACAGGACATTTTGAGAGATGCTCATAGTCCCCTGGAACTAGTCGACCTAGGAGGGCAAGGAGCAAAAACTGTCCTTTATGTCCTTCTGACCAAATTAGCATAGGCCTCAAAGTATGTCTATTAAACCTCCAAGAAAGTTAGTTCCACCAGTCTGGTACTTTTAATTACTGTGTGTCATGTAGATAAATCTTGGGCAAAGGCCAATTGTTCTCAGATAAACCTTACCTAGACACATATTTCTTGATCTGCTATGTATAATTTGTCAGTAGGTTGTAGGAGTAATATGGTTCTCTCTGGTTTTCAAAACTAGCTAGGTATTATTTATCTCTCACATTGTCTCACCCCTCCACCATAGTTTTCCCACTTAAGGTGCCCCCATTTTCCCCCTTTCTCCCTTAATAATAGCCTTCTCCTACGGTCCTACCTCTCTTGAGCTCCTTTCCCCTTATCCCCTAGGTTCCTTGTATAGCCTTCTCTCCCCACTCCCTTAAACTAATCCAATTTTTATCTGTATCTCCCTTACTAATGCCTATTTCCTACTGTTCTTCTCTTTCAGGTTCTTTCTTTTCCTTTA
>NW_008339431.1:139374-139998 GCF_000622305.1 Nannospalax galili
AGTGGTTTTAATTTGCATTTCCCTAATTATTAGTGATGTGGAACATCTTTTAAGATTTATCATAGCCATCTTTACTTCTTCTTTTGAGAATTCTCTGTTCAGCTCCTTAGCCCATCTTTTAATTGGGTTACTTCTTGTCTTGATTCTCTGTTTTTTGAGTTCATTATATATTCTGGATATTAAACCTCTGTCGGATATGTCACTGGTAAAGATTTTCGATTTTCTCCCATTCTGTGGGTTTTCTGGTCGCTTCCCTGGTTGCCTCCTTTGATGTACAGAAGCTTTTTAGTTTAATGAGGTCCCATTTGTTAATTCTTGCCCTTGTTTCCTGAGCAATCGATATCTGGTTTAGAAAATCCTTTCCTACACCTATATCTTGTAGGTTTTTGCCAATGTTTTCTTCTAAAAGTTTCAGAGTTTCAGGCTTTACATTGAGGTCTTTGATCCGTTTGGAATTGGCTTTTGTGCAGGGTGAAAGATAGGGGTTTAAGTTTCATTCTTCTACAGAAAGAGATCCAGTTTTGCCAGCACCATTTGCTGAACATGCTGTCTTTCCTCCTGACCCCTTTGTCAAATATCAAGTGGCCAAAATTGTATGTACTCATATTTGGGCCTTCAATTTTG
>NW_008339431.1:141454-141587 GCF_000622305.1 Nannospalax galili
CAGGCAACAAAAAGATGGGTTTTGTTTCTTAACCCGTTGACCTAGTGTGTGTCTTTTGACTGGGGAGTTCAGTCCATTAATATTTAAAGTTATTAATGAAAGATGAGTATTGAATCCTGTCATTTTTATTTCT
>NW_008339431.1:142841-147489 GCF_000622305.1 Nannospalax galili
AGAGTTCCCAGAGAGGCCCAAGTCAGATGAGGATCTGATGCTCTCAGGCTTTCTCCTAAGGGCTGGATCCCTCTAGGATAGATTTTGGCCTCAGGAATTTGGGGATTGGACTGGCCTGGGATCCAGGCCCAGGAAAGATGCTGGTCTAGGGCAGCTGGTGGCCATGCCACCCAGAAATGCAAAGGAAGATGGGGGCAGGAGGAGGCCCCAAGGGCCCCTGGGGACTGCATTGAGGAACTGGGTTGTCTGGATGCAAAGGATCAGGAAGAGGAAAGGTCAGCCCCATCGTCCAGGAAAGAGGCTAGTGGGTTGTGCAGACCCAGGGATGCAGAGGGTGGTGAGGGCGGGGCCAGGCCCAGAAGTAGTGCTCCTGGGGACCTGAGAAGGAACTGAGTTGCTCTGGATGCACAGGATCAGGAAGCAGTGGTAGTTTCCTGGGTGTCTGGGGCACCCAAGACAAGGAATGGGACAGGACCCAGGGTAGGAGGAGAGACTGGGGGGCGGTGAGTGAGGCTGGGGGAGTCAAGGCACGGAGGGCAGGATAGACTTACCCTGGAGAGAGGCCTGTGAGTCCTGAAGGCCCAGGGAAGCAGAGGGGCCTTTTCTTATTACACTTTGTTTATCTTGGAGGCCAGAAGGCAACCTGTTGGAGTCAGTTCTCTGCTTCCATCACGTGGGTCCCAGGGATCAAGTCTTCAGGCTTGGTGGCAAGCAACCCCATCCACTGAGCCATGGCACCAGCCCTAATTTTGTATTTTTTTATGACAAATATGAGATTGATCTTGTTTTCACATATATTGGCATTTTTATTTTCTCATTTACAAATCATCTATATCCTTTGTTGACTTCTCTTCTGGTGCCAGTCTTTCTCTTACTGACAATAGTGTGTAATGGTTTAGCCTGTACATTGCATTCATTTTACCCTTAAGACATCCTCAGACTCACTGGCTCCCTTAGAGCAGTCCTCTGTGTGTCTGTGCCTTGGGGTACACTGGAGTGGCCTTATGTCTAAGTATGGCCTGTCTTATTACATTCTTTATTGGCTACTTGCTTATTCCAGCACTAGAGAGGTACAGGCAGGAGGATCAGGAGTTCAAAGTCATTCTTGACTACATAGTGAGTTTGACAAGTCACTCTGGACTACATGAGAGATCTTGTCTTAAAGAAAGGAAAAAAGGGGGCTGGAGAGATGGCTCAGCGGTTAAGAACACTGGTTGTTCTTGCAGAAGACCCAGGTTTGAATCCCAGCACCCACATGGCAGCTAACAACCCTCCGTAACTCTGGTTCCAGGGGATCCGATGGCCTCTTCTGCCCTCCACGGGCATTGCACAACACTTACTTATATGCAGGCAATACATTTCATACATGTAAAATAAAAATAAATAAAATATTAAAAAAGGAAAAAAGAAGGGAAATGTTAAACCCTCTATTAAGCTGGGGTGACTTGAAGTGGGCAGAGGGGAAACAGTGACTTTGAAAAACCTCCCTCAAGTTCTTGTGATTCTCTGACCCCATGCTGGACAAGGCCTCGTGTACTTTCAGTGGGTCCCCTCCACACCCACAAGTGGTTGCTTCTGGAGACACACCTATGAGCATCTTGTAACACTGGCCTTTGAGGTGTCCTTTGTATCACCTGTCAGTTGACATTTCCCTCCTCCTACATCACCCACAAAGAACCTACAGGGCACCATGTCTGGGCTGCCCAAGCCGTCCTCATACCCAGAAGTGATGTCATGCTTCCCCTGAGCTCAGTGGAGCTGCCTCTGGGCCCCATCAAACACCAGCAGCTTAGGGAGCTCTGTTTCCTTTTCCTAGCTGGACATCATGAGTCTAGTCTTTGCCAATCTGATAAGGAAAAACCCAAAACAAAGGCCTTTTATTTTATCTTGATGTGATTTCCCAAGGTACTGTGGACACTGGAACATTCTTTCATGTATTTATCAGTTTTTGGACTTAATGTTTTTGGAGTCTTCCAGGTTTCACTGTTTTTGTTAAACTGGTAGGGCTGACATTTTAATACAGCCTGTTTCATGGGTAGATGCTTGAGAAGGAGAGAGATAGGAAGGCAGACAGCACTCTTTCTCCTTCATCTTTTTTCCTTTCTGTTCTGGAGCCTGAACCCAGGGTATCATACATGCTAGGCAAGTACTCTATACTTAGCTAAGTCCCCAGAACCTTAGTTTTAATCATTTTTGATTTTTTTAAACAGTCTTGTTATATAGACTATGTTGGCCTTGAATTTAGTAGTAGCCCAGGCTGGCCTTGAACCCATAATCATCCTACCTCAGCCTCCTCAGTGCTGGGACCACAACACACACCAGCACATCCTGCAAGTTTGTTTTTCAAGTTCATATTTTTTCTTCTCCTCCATCCCTCCCTCCCTTCTGTATTTCTTTAAAAATTTTAAAATATTTGTGTGTGTGTGTGTGTGTGTGTGTGTGTGTGTGTGTGTGCTGTGATGAAACACTGACCAAAACAACTTGGGGAGGAAAGGGTTTATTTGGTGAACAGGTTGCAGTCCATCATCAAGGGAAACCAAGACAGGAACTCAAGGCAGAACAGGGGGGCAGGAACTGAAAGCAGAGATCATGGAGGAATGCTGCTTATAGACCAGGCTGGCTTTGGACTCACAGAGATCCACTTGCCTCTGTCTCCCGAGTGCTGGATTAACTACCTTCCTTCCTTCCTTTCTTTTTCTTTCTTTTCTTTTCTTCTTCTTCTTCTTCTTCTTCTTCTTCTTCTTCTTCTTCTTCTTCTTCTTCTTCTTCTTCTTCTTCTTCTTCTTCTTCTTTTTTTTTTTTTGGTCTTTTTGAGACTGGGTCTCCCTGTAGCCCCAGCTGTCCTGGAACTCACTATGTAGACCAGGCTGGCCTTGAACTCACAGAGATCCATCTGCCTCTTTTGAGACAGGGTCCAGCCTGGCCTGGCTCTTACTATATAGCCAAGGTTGGCCTTGGAACTCATGATAATCCTCCTGCTTCAGCTTCCAGAGTACTGGAATTATTGGAGTATGCCATCACACCTGACTCAGATGACTCTTTTGCCCAATTTTGTTAGTACAATAAAGACAGGCAAGGAACATGTGTTTTTAGAGGCATACTTAAGGGGACATAATTAGGAGATGGATGAAGGAAAGCCTAAACCATGCTACCTTCTCAAAGCTTTTCTAGAACATTCAGACACATGACTGACTAATGGTGACAAGAGTAAGATTCCATATCAGCAGCAGGTCTGCGGCACCTGTTAAATCACAGGAACTAGGCATTCTGGCTGCTCCTGGCTCATGAACTGATTCCCATGATTTCCCAAGCACAGTCATGGTCAGAATGGCTTCTGAAGCCTTTGGAAGCAGTTTGATTCTTAAGAAAGTTATGCAGGGCCAACAAGATGGCTCAGTGGGTAAGTGTACTTGCCACCAAATCTGATGGCACAAGTTCAATTCCTTGGACCCACATGGTATAGAGAACCAACTCCTACAAATTGTCCTCTGACCTCCACATGTATACTGTGGCATATAAATTCTCCCCACCAGAATAAATAAATGTAAAAAAATTTTTTTAAAGAAATTTATGTAATTCCCTACTATCCAACTGGCCTTCTCAACTGGTTCTACAAAACTTGTTTTTGTTGTGTTTTTAAAATTAGAAACAGATGTGTGTTTAGACTGCCAGTTCCAGCTTAAACCCAGGCCTTTCTGCTCTGCTCAGCTCACTGTGTGGTGGAGGATGGGAGTCCAGGCTGGACACCTGTCCCAGGGCCACTCCTGGGCTGCGTCCTGTCACTGTGAAGAAGGCTGCCTTAGTAGTCAGCCTGGGCCTAGGGAGAGCTGGGATGGAAGGGAGGGAATATTAAGGATAGGCCTCTGACCAGTCTGCATGGCCCAGAGCAAGCTGTCCTCCTTCTTATTAAAGGGGTTCTCACTTGCTACTGAGGGAGTCAGTGACAGAGAGGAGGGCCAGCCTGCCCCATATGGGGACAGAGGCAGGGATGCTTATTTAGTAAACCTACTTTCCCTTCAATCTCCCTGGAATATTCCCAAACCCACCTCTGGTTCATCTCAAAGAATGCCCAACTCCAGGTCCCAGAGGGCTACATAAACCTGTGAGAGTGATGTCCACCAGCCAGGACAGCCGAGGGGCCAGGAAGGCAAGGAACCTGGAAGGACAGCATGGGCTGATGGGGAGGGCAGGCCAGGGAAGGAGGCCATGAGGAGTCCTTTGCTTTGGCAAAGGAGAGGAATGATGTTGGACACTTAGATACTACCTCAGGCCTGCAGAACTGAAGGGCCATGTCCAGGGAAGATAGATGGGGCAGTGTGGGCTGGAGCCCAGTGAGAACACACACTTACCTATTGGCCAGCGACACCCAAATCCCACCTTTTTGAGCCTGGGGCAAGCTGTCAAACCTTGAGCCCCAGTTTGCACATTTGTAAAATGTGGCTCTTAGGAAAATGAAATGGGATCATGTATGTACACATAGGACAGGGCCTCTGCAGATGCTTAGCAAAGGGGATAAAAGAAAAATGACAAACCCTGAAGCCTTTTCCACACCTGGGCATTCGCCAAGAGTTTGAGTCTCTTGTGTTTTCGCGCAGGCTCTGCTGGATCACTCTTTCCCCTCTCCTCCCTCCCCTCCCCTCCCCTCCCC
>NW_008339431.1:147500-149299 GCF_000622305.1 Nannospalax galili
CTCTCTTTCCTCCCCTCCCCCCCCTCCCCTCCCCTCCCCTCCCCTCCCCTTCTTTTGCTCTCCCTCCTCTCATTCCACTCCCCCCACACCTCTGACCAAACCTTCTGTTCTGCTGGCAGCCCTCTGAATTTACTTTTGTCCAATGAACACCTTCTTACTTGTGGGTTTCCCTTCCAGACCTGGCTTTGTGGGGACACTGAGATGAGCAAGCCATGGTCCGACTCTCAGTGAACACAGTCACAGTCACATTCATCCCTTTAGTCATCAATGGATACTGAGTGGCCACCATGTGCTAGGCACACACCAGGTCCTGTGGAGAGAGTGATGACCAGGACAGAGTGAGGTGGCCTCCCAGACAGAATCCCAAGGCTAAGAAGTGGATTCCTGCTCTCTCTCCAGGCAGATACTCATCACTGTAGGGAGAGTGTTCTAGTTTGCCTTCAATTGCTGTGACAAAACACTCTGATCAATACCAACTTGGGGAGGAAAGGGTTTATTTGGCTTATATCTCCCAGGTCACAGTTTATCACTGAGGGAGCCCAAAGTAGGAACTCAGGGCAGGAACCTAGAGGCAAGAGCTGGAGCACAGGCCATGAAGGAATGCTGCTTACTGGCTTGCTCCCCAGGCCCAGACTCAACCTGCTTTCTTATTAATTTTATTTATTTATTTATTTGTTTGTTTGTTTTATGCATATAAATGTTATGCCTACATGTATATAAGTGCAACCATGTCATGTAGTGCCCTTGGAGGTCAGAAGAGAGCTTCGGATCCCCTGGAACTGGAGTTACAGATGGTTGTTAGCTGCTATATGAGTGCTTGGATTTGAACCCAGGTCTTCTGCAAGAATAGCAGCGCTCTTAACCACTGAACCATCTCTCCAGCCCTTCAACCTGCTTTCTTACACAATACAGGACCACCTGTCCAGAAGTGGCACCACCCACAGTGGACTGGGCCCTCCCCTGGCCCCTGCTCAGCCTGCTTTCTTATACAACACAGAACAACCTGCCCAGGGGTGGCACCATCCACAGTGGACTGGGCCCTCCCACAGCACTCAACAATCAAGAAAATACCCCACAGACATGGCCACAGGCCAGTCCAATGGAGGCAATTCCCCAACTGAGGCTCCTTCTACCCAGGTGTGTCAAGTTAACAACTAAAGCTGTCCAGCACAGAGAATATAAGGCAAATGTGGGGAGGGGAGCTGGAGTCACAGATGGGATGGTGACTAAGGGAAACTGGAGGCTTTTCAAAAGCTTGAACAGAACCCCTGTATGACTGGCAATTCAGTCCCAAGGCATGAATCTAAAAGCAGGAGCTCTGACATACATATTTCTACACCAATGTTCATAGTAAAATTCTGTACCAAAGCCAAGAGTGGGAATGATCCATGTGACTGTCCATTAATGGAACAGACACACAGAATGCAGTGTCCACATGCCATCTACTGCTCCTTAGCCACAAACAGAATGCTGTTTTGATACAACACAGCTGGACCTAGGCCAGACATAGAACACAAGCACTGCAGGACTCCAGGTATACCAAGTACCCAGCACAGAGTAAATGGTAGAATGACAGAAGATAGAAGTTCCTAGAGGCTCAGGCTAGTTAATGAGACGATGTTTTTTGAGGATGATGAAAAATCTGGATCTGTGTAGCAGTGGTTACACAATGTTGTGAATACATTGAATGGCACCGGATGGCACACTGGCAAGAAATTTTGCATTGTGTGTATTTTATCATGTTTTAGGAAATCAGGGTGGCAGTGTTGCACATGTCTCCTCCAGGGTATCCCTCTTAG
>NW_008339432.1:0-876 GCF_000622305.1 Nannospalax galili
GAGGAGGAGGAGGAGGAGCAGCAGCAGCAGCAGCAGCAGCAGCAGCAGCAACCAGGCCTGGTGGAGCATGCCTGTTGGGAGCCAAAAGGCCAGAAGAAAAACATCTTTATGGCAGCTTTATGGTTTCCTGCAAATCTTTATGGCCTTGAGAAAAAACAGCCTTATGGTTTTCTGTAAGCTTCTATAAGTTAGCACTTAATTAAAGAATGTAGAAAAACAACTTGTGACCCAGGTCAACTCAGCCTTGAGAAATGTCTACTACAGATGTTAGTCCTGAGAAATGTTCACCATAGCCATTAGCAGATGTTCCTTTAGGATAAGAAAATAATCCTCCCTAGCTATAGCATCCACCTAACAACACCAATTAGCGTCTGCCCAGCACTTCCCTTCTCCTCACCTTCCCCCTCCCTACTACCAGTATATATGCCTGCTGCTTTCAATAAAATTTTGAGGCTTGATCAGATCCTTGTCTTGCCTCCATTTCCTCGTGTTCCTTGTTTGTTTCATTCCTTCAGGTTATTCTCCCGACCCTCCAACGTTGAAGCCCCGTGGGCCAGGGCAGGAGAGGAGAGTCTTAGTGGATGAACATGTTTATTTTGATATATCACAGTGAAAGATTTATCGTCCTCTTTTTTTTTTTTTTTTTTTTTTTTTTTTTAAAAAAAAAAAAAAAAAAAAAAAAAAAAAAAAGAAAAAGAAAACATATATAGGAAAAACTAAAGAAATATACTGGACAAGCACCAAAGGGCAAATTTCCCTCCGTTCCTAGGTTTTCCAGTTTTTCATCAATATGATCATCTTACTTTCAGAACAAGAAATAAATTCATTATATTTAGTAAATGAATTGAGCATCAATTAAATAAAAATATCAGCAGA
>NW_008339433.1:0-18167 GCF_000622305.1 Nannospalax galili
AAGAGCCATAGTTTGAGGCCTATACTAATCTGGTAAGAAGGACTTAAAGGATAGTTTTTGCCCCTTGTCCTCCTAGGTCGACCAAGTTCCAAGGGACTGTGGAATATCTGTCAAAACATCCTGCAACTGTAGTGAGTCACCTGTCCTCTTGTTCAGGGAGGAAATGGAGACCCCATGAGATGGACTTGAACCAGTGTCCAGTCTACAAAGATTAGGGTCAACTCAGAGAAAACATCTCATTCATGCTTCCAAGTGAAGCCAGACGTGGTCGAGCAGGATCTTTGACTTGTCTTCACATAGATGGAACTGGTAACAATAAAGGAGCCAGGAGCTCCACCCAAGCCCATGTGACCCCTGAAGAACAAATCCTCAAAAGACTTTAAGTGTAAAAACAAATTGATTTATTTGGGACAACTGTATTGTCTTAAACACCCAAAAGGAAAGTATAACCAAAGAGTAAAGTCATAAGTATATTTCTTTAAGAGTTCAAGGGAGTACACTTCCCAGACATTAGACTTAACTCTATATAAAAAGTTTAGACAATTATTTCTCATTGGTGATTTTGTTTCTAACCAGAAAGTGCTGCTCAGATGTAAGACTTCAAATCTTGATCTCCAACACTGTAGTGCCCACTTGTAGATAGATCCATCCATTTACCTGCAAATTTCATTATTTCATCTATCTTTACTGCTGAATAGAATGGCTTTGGAGTTCTGGGAGACACCAGCTATCATTCTAAAATGATGGCTAAATTTGTTTTCTCCCCCATCTAGAAGCCTTTGAGAGGGAACTGACACTGATTCTAACCACTCCAACAGCTACCAAAATACCTGAAAGCAAATCCTGAATCCATCACTCTAGAGTCCAGCCTTTGAAGACAAAAGAAAAATGAGGAGGAACCCAACAGAGGCATGCTTTCTGAAGCCCTTGTCACGAAATTCCGATGGACTCTCATATGAACATAAGAAAATTGTCCTGTTCTGACTTTTTTTGAGTTACCTGTCTAGAACTTGTAATGCTAATTGCTCTTGCCTTTACTTCTCCTTCACATCTCCTATTCAAGATTCAAGGACTTCCTTTTCCCCTTAGAGATAAGAGTAATGCAATGTGGGAGTCTTTTAGATAGACCCACTGAAGGGGTACTCCAATTACCTCACACTGCGTTCAGCATGGAAGAAACCAGAGCGGTCTGGGTCCTGATTCCCTGTTGGCAATTTGGGTGACCTCTTCAGAGGTTTGTGTGAGATGAATAGGAGGTAGGAATTGGGTTGGCAGTTAGGGTAAAAAGACCTCAAAGAAAAGTAGTCAGTTTCTTGGCTAAAAGTCAAAATGTCCTTGGGCCTCTTAGCAACATACTCTGTTCCAAAGGCAAAACATGTCGAAAGTATTTGGGATCTTTTATCTAACCCTTAAAAGATTTTAGGGTTACCTCTTCAGAGGAGGGAATGTTAAAGTAGCCAAAAGCCCCATAAAAATAGAAGAAAGAGTACATGAAAAAAAAAAGAGCATCTTATCAGAAAAGAAGTATTCTCAAAATATGTGAACCAATATTTTAGGACCAACTTTCCCTTTCCAACAGAATCTTTACAGAATTGTAGATAAGACTACAAGCCTTGGATCTAGCTTGCTATTATCTTTCAGAGTGATTGTATAATGAATTAATTCATGTAAATAATTCAGTGTAGAGCTTGTTCCATAATATATACTAAAATATCTGATATCTGCTTTTACTAAGAAAAAAATTGGTCTTTAGAAACCTGACTAGAAATTTACATTCTCAAACAGATTTGAAAAATATGTATTCATTATAGAATGATACATCAGGATTCTTCTTTGCATATCACCAATATCAATATATTTGAATATATTCTGGTAGACTTTTCTGGAAAATATTTTTGCATCTCTTACTTATAGGGAGCAAGCTAGTTAGTTCTCAAAGCAGGAGTATTCAAGAGATTGACAGAGTTGAAAAATTATTTTTTCTTTTTTTTTACAATATTTCCCACTCAAATGTAGACTCCCATCCCCCATCCATGCCTCCCCCCTTCCCCCACTGAACCCTATGTACTCTGTCATACATGCTGAGTCCTATTCATTCAGGTGTTTGTACCCAAATGGAGGATGTAGTAATTTAAGTGTGCCCCAGAAGTGCATCTGTCTGTGCTGCCCTCAGATCCTCTCCGTTGCCTAAGGGATATATACAGGAAGGATAAAATACATCTCTAAGGAATATTTAGGGGTGATATCACAGTAAAACTTGATCTTGGTAAATAGGATTTTTGACAAGTGAATATGGAGAAGGCCATTTTTTCAAACACAAAGAACTGTATGAGCAAAGACATGGAGAAAAGCCTCAGTGCATACTGAACACATGGGGAAAAGCTCACAGTTGAGTGTAGTTAGTAAAGTTGGTCTATGGGGTATCATAGGAAGCAGATATAAAAGGGCTGAAGCTCTGAGGTTGGAAACCTGGATGGCATATAATGGGATGATGATTTTACTCTGTAGGCTTCAGGGGAGTACATGTGTATCATGTGATGAGACTTCATGATGATTTGAAAGAATAGGATTGTCTTGAAGTCACAATGAGTTTTGTTTACTTTTTGGGGAATATTATTGAGACATTTTACTAAAAGAGGAAAAAAGACTAACTTTTCTAGCATCTATTTTGCACACAACTATTTACGAGTACATGGTTTCCCTTAAATTGTGAGTGTGAAATATAAATTAATTCAAAACTTTATTCATTGTATATTTATTGTACAAAATGTATGCTTTAATATAACATTTTTAAAGTGTGTGTGTGTGTGTGTGTGTGTGTGTGTGTGTGTGCCTGAGGAGGCCAGAATATAGTATCAGATTCCTTGGAGCTGGCGTTACAGGTGGTTGTGAGTCACCTGATGTAGGTGCTAGGAACTGACCTCAGGTTCTCTGAAAAAAGCAGTACATGTTCATAACCACTGAACCATCTCTCTATCTCCTCAATACAACATTTTCATACAAAATATATCGGCACATTTTGATTTTATTACCCACAGTAGCCACATGTGTTCTCCCATTCTCTTTCCCTGGTCCCCTGCCTCTTACCCAATGCTATCTCTTCTAATTTCATGTCTATTTAAAACCAGATTTCACCTATGAAATGAAAATGTAACATTTGTCTGTCTAAGGTTTGCTTATGTGGAGAAAAGCCAGTGATTTAAAAATGTATCTCTTGCTTTGGGGTGTCCTTGCCATGACTTCCTTCCTAGCAAATGTAATTGGCAAGTAACAAGTTCGTACTAAATAGACAAACTGTTAATCTGGTACACGATGTCTTTCCTGCCAAGTACCTTAAATTATAGTTGTAATTCTTAAGGACAATTGATAGCTGTGGCAGGAGAGGGCATTGTGAATTAGTTGGGTGGGGTGGAGTGAAAAGAATAATCACTAAAGCTCTCTTGTAGAGGAACTGATGCCTGGTCTTACTGTGGCTATTGCTGTGTGATTATGGAACACATCTCTTCTTTATACTTGAGTTTCTCTAGCAACAATATAAACATTTATTTCTTTTGTCAATATAGTTCAACTGCATCTTCTGTAATTGTTGAGAGAGGGTGCCCTTTAGCACAATTGTTTGTTTTTAGTAAGTTTTCCCAGGATCATTTGATCAACGTATTTGTTTTAGTTTAGACTTCGCTCCTAAAACTGGTCTTTGAACTTCTAACTGCTTATAGGATATTTTCATGTAGATACCCTGTAGGTATCTCAAACTCAAGCTATCTTGTAGATGAACTCCTCCCCAGCAAACAATAACACTGAGAAAAACAAGCAAAACTCCAATGCAGTTTTCTTGTTGTTCCCTAACTCATTGAATGGTGCAAGGCACACAACAACAATAACATCTCCAGGACTGCTTTTGTCCCCCTAATCTTGAAGCTCTAAACCTAATAAACTATAGGTACCTTCACATCTCTTACCTGTTTCCTCTTTTTCATCTTCTATTGTCACATCCCTCACGTGGACATTAGTTGACTACTGAAGTCTGTTGCAGATGGCCAAATGGCTCTACTTCTACTTCTATCTACACTCTTTGTTCCCATCAGAGTTACCTTCTAAAGCATAGCTGTTATCATATTATGCCTTCCTCATAAACTGCCACTGTCTCTATTCACTGCTAACATGAATAAAATCCAAATATCTCTACTTGACACTTGAAACCCTTGATATGGCCCCAGTCTATTCCTTGCATAGCATCTCCCTCTTGTTTCCTAAGCTTGACATTCAAAGCATATCTTATTATTTCTGGCCCTGCTGCCTTTGTTGGTGTATTATATTCTGTCTATACTGTATTTTTATCTGTCATTGCTTGGTAAAAATCCTCCCTCCCTTTCGGTTTGTCATGTGCATTGTTCCTCAAATATTTTGAGATTCTTGATTTTGAAATCATCTTTACAGACAAGATCCCCTACTATATATGTTGATGCCTCTATTTTTTTTCTGTTCCAGATGAAATGCATGCTGGGTTTTCTGTTGTGTTCTATGTAAGTAGAAGTTGTCTAGAGATTCCTTCCTTTACTATGTTGTTTGGCAGAATGTTTCAGAGTTTGCAATCAGGATATGCCCACTCCCCTTTCCTTTTAGAAGTTACAGGACACTATCATGCCTGAAGACAGACACCCCCTGTACTGTTGCTTGACTCTCAGTGGGGAAAGAACAAGGGAATGTGCAGAGCTTGACTGATATAATCACTTCACTGACCTTTGAAACAATCTTGTTGTTTTCCCCTGTGCAAGCTCTTGCTCAGGTTTCCTGGCTTTCAAGAGTAGAGTTTCCTTTGTGTTGGCATTACCTTTTGTTAAAACAGCTCCTGGTATCTAATCTGTACATGTCCTAGGCTATCATTTCCCTTTTTAGTTTTATTTGTTCACTTTCAGGTTTTTAGGAATTCCTCAGATTTCAATCTTCTAAAAATATCTCTTCCTTGTTTCGAGTCCAGCTATGTATTCAATTTATATTTACACAGAACCATGTACAATACTTCTTGCCTTTGAAAGAGAAAGATGATAGAAAGAATGGAGTTAGCAAATAGGGAATCGACCATGAATATTTACCGTTTTGAAACATGGTAGTGCACACTAATTTGCACTGTGCAGTCCTTCTTTTCTCACTGTCTTCCCAGCCATCTACTAGGGATTTAAAATTTCTATATTCCCGACTCTTCTGTCTTCATACTTTAGGGATACCTGAAAGAACATAAAGAATGGAACTATCATAATATTGATTATACTAGCAAAGAAACCATAACATTGATCACAGGACTCTTTTAGGAAGACCATTGAGTGGGTGGGTTATGATGGTAGGGGGTTAGGGAATTGATAGAGTGATCCTACAACATAGACTCTGTGTGGTTGTGAGAACAGTGGCCAAGTACCATCTGAGGATGCTCTGAGGAATCAGAATTGGGTGGGGTGGAGAGAGGAAGCAATGCTACAAGCCAGGCTATATTTATGAAATTTAAGACCTGTCTGTATACATTGTTTTGGTTTGTATACAAGAATTTGTTAGCAAAACATGTTTTTTTTTCTCTTTTGATTTGAGAGAATAGACTAATTCTTCCCTTTTATCAAATGACACTATGAGATTTATAATTAGATAATAGTAGCTGTCTCCTGAAGGGACTGCCAGTTTGCAAATGATTCTCACCAGATTATGGTAGGATCAATAGGAGCTGAATAATTAAAATTCGATACTACTATGTCTCTCTCAATAACACTGTGGAGAATGATGTATGACAGATTTAATTGAATTTGTCAGACACCATGACTACATGCATAGATCACGGGGGATATTTTTAGAGTTATGTATTTGATTTTCTGATGAGACTTGCAATTGGGCCTTTTAACATTCGAAATTCCTCCTGAGCCCCAGGATGCTGTGCTCTGGAAGTGCTGACAAGGCCAGGGAGCACTGACCTGACTTTACGCTGAACGTCAAAGAGTCAAAACATAAAATGGCATTGTGGAAGTGGTTGCTAACTGAATGCATTGAGAAAGTTGATTTAGGGGGAAAAGGTCATAAAAGAGAAAAATCATCTACTAACAAACAATTTTCTTTCTCATAGCATTTGGTTATTACTGAGACACAATTCGAAAATAACTCTGGCAATCTGAATTCTAGTCCTGCTGGGGTAATGTCATCCGGATGTCTTCTCTTCCTCACAGTTTTATCAGGGACAAATAACATAAAAGGTTTTTAAGTACTTTATATAAACTCTGATACAGAAAGATGTATTGTGAATATGTAAAGTGTTATGTTTTAATTTTGTTAGTATTGCCCATATCCCTTCATTTGTTCAAACTTTAAATACTTATTTATCCATCTAATCACTCACCTATCTAGCTATTAATCCAATGTATCATTATTAAGAGTGAATTATCCCAAGATCATGCATAGTCATCTCTTTGGGATGTGTCACCTATTGGGGACAACAAATATGTATAAAATCCAGTACTGTGTTTATTATGGTAAAATCATGTCCTAGTTATGGAGGCATAAATTTTGTTATAGTAATGATGTCGTAGAGAAGGTAAACATGGTCCAACGTGTGAGTGTTGGGGTTCACTAGGCAAATGGCAGTGCAAGAGAGAACATTTTAGATGGAGGAAGCTTCACAAAGGACACATCCAAATATTTTCTTCAAGGATCCAAGAAGTTTAGCTTTAGATAAATTCTTCTATGGTAGCCTATAATTTCCCTCTATCCTTGGCTTTGTGGCTTATATTCAGTGTTTGGAACTAATTCTGCCATTTTCATTTCAAAAGCCAAAAACCTTCTCCTTGGTAACATTTAATATTCAGTTGTGCTGATTGTATCACCAAACTCTCCATCCTGGCTGCTACCATTTAAGTTCAGTCTCTTAACGCTGCCCTATCCCATTACTCTGATCTGAAACCCACTATGACATCAAAGGCACAGATTGCAAAGGGTGAGAAGGGCATACATCATTATAATGTAGGAAACATGAATACAGAGAAGACTAACAATTTTGATTCAGTTGGTGGGAATAGTTAGGGCTCATATTTTGGTTCATATACCTCCCTTCTCTTGAAGTGGACAAGGGGTAGTGACAGAAACTGAGCTTACATGTATAGCTATTTTCCTTTCTCTCGTCTTTTTAACATAGGAAGGGGGTGAATGTGTGTAATTCTCCCTCTCTGTCTCTGTCTCTCCTTCTCTTTCACTTTCTCCCCCATCTCCTGTGTGTGTGTGACTGCATGTGTCTGTGTGTGTGTGTGTGTGTGTGTGTGTGTGTGTGCATGTGTGTACTGAGGCCAGAGCTTGGTGTAGATGTGTCTGCCTGTCGATTCCACCTTAAATTTCAGATAGGGCTTCCCATTGAACCTGGAACTCACTACTGAGGCCAAACTTGTTGGTTAATGAGCCCTTGGGATATCCTTGCAACCCTCCCCCCAGCACTGGAGCTACAGAAGCACACCACTATGCCTGGCTTTTCCATGGGTGCTGAACTCAGGTCCTCATGCTTGGGGAGCAAGCCTTTTACCCACTGGGACATCTCCCCATCTCTCACATTTCCCTTTAATGGTATTCTAAAGAACAGTTTTAATGTTTTGCCCCACAGTTAAACTCAGGGACCAAATTTCTTTTGCTCAATATCTCTCATTTATACTGCCCAACTTTGTTCTTTTCACAAATGTTTATGAAGCTGGCATCTCAAGTTTGTGGAGTAGACAGCTGTGCACATGGTAGGATTTCACAGACTCATAACTTATTAAAGCTGGAAGGGGCCTTAGGGATTATCAGTGCCAAGTCCCTGGAAGCAGTGCAGTCATACACACAAACCTGCATGAAAATCCCTCTTTTACCAGTCACAAGTTTTGTAGATTTGAGCTAGTCAAATAACCTCACTGAACCTAATATTCCTTATCTCTGGAGTCAGCAATGTAATAACTGCTCGAGAAGATTAAAGGAATAATTGATATAAATAGCTTTGAGCACAGGGTCTCGTACATGCTAGGAGCTGTATAAATTCTAGTTCCCTTGATCTTCTATGCTTTCATTTTATTAAAATGATAAATTTAGGACACCAAGTATCAGCATATTGAGACTAAGAGAAAAGTGACTTCCCCAAGGTAACATTGCTAGATAGAGATCAGATTGGAACACAGTCCCTTGTTACCTTGCTCACATTTGTGGGGATGGTTAGAAGCTCTTCTACTGTGGTGAAGAAACAGGTGCAAATTGGAATTTGGAAGGCTTCATGTTGCTGCCTTAGGAGACAGGCAGAGAGGAGGGTAGTGAGTCCAGTTAGGACAGACTTCTCATCTTTTTAGTTTCGCTGAGGGCAACTATTGCTGTGCTTGATCCTGAACATGAAGCAGCCTCATTATCATGGCTGAGTCTGACTTATCATGACTTTACACACTGTCAGCCAGTCGGGCTGCTGGACTTAGGAATGCTTATCAACCCTGGAGCAGTTCTTCCCAGAGTACATTGGGTGATAGGAGGAGTCACCTGAGAGGAGTGGTCAGCATCTAGGGGATAATTGGGAAATGACTGAATTCAGAAGCTGCTATTAAAGGGCACAGACATGAATTTCCAAAAATTAATAGTAGGCAAAACTTAGTTGTTTGAAAATGAACTGCCTTGAGGTCATTCAGATATTCTTTCTTGTACTTCAAATATTATACTATTAGGAGACTGAAATTTATTTTAAGAACTGTTATTTACAACTCAAAGCTACAACAAATGGCAATGATGTTAGATGTTTCACATTTGGGTGCTCCTAAGGTTATTGTGCTCAGACATTTATTGTCTGTTCTGATTATAAATATTTACCTTCATGAATATTCTGGCACGGTGGCTTAGTTCTTCTTTTTCCAATATGAGCAAAGTCAGGGTTATGTCAGTAAGCACAGTAAAAAGTACATCTTGATATTGTTGAGTGTGAGGGTCCTGCCTTAGGTGGAGTAGGCTCTCCTTATTCAATTTATTTGTCTAAAGAGACACTGTTGCTGTCCATCTATATCCCCATCTGGGGGATTATAAATTACTATTGGCAACATGATATCCTTCTGACAGCAAGGCAGCACTGTTGATTTATGGTCAATTGAATAGGATATGTCCTTTGAACTTTGCCTCTGTTGATGGGGGATGGGGTTTTTCTGAGCTCCTCCTCTCTGGCTCCCTCCCTTCCTCCTTCCCTCCCTGCCTCTCTCCCCTACCCTTCTTACTTTCCTCCCTTCCTTCCTCCCTTCCTCCCTCCCTCCCTCCCTCCCTCCCAGAATGGACTGGTGAACAAATGAATGCTTCCTTTTCCTCCCTCCCTCCCTCCCTCCCTCCCTCCCTTCTTTTTTGCTCATTTAGCATTTAACTACAATATCTGTCGTATGATAGGCAGGACTAGAAATCTGAAGGAGTCATTTTTAAGGGCTCAGTTTGGAACCATGATCAGCTAGATGCTAGGTGACACAGGGAATAGTTAGTTCAAGTTGGCCCCTTATTGTCTGAAGTTTTCTTACAACACAAAAGGGCATTTACTTATATGTTCCAGTACTTACCACTTTATACTCAGAGGCAGCATACCCAAGAGGGGAGGCCAGAGCTAGCTGCAAGGCAGACGATAAACGAAGAAAATGGGGAAAGTCAAGTGGCATTTCCAGCTAGGGCAACACATGCAGCAGGCTGTCACTATGGGTAGACTAAGGGCATTGGGTACTGCTAGACTGACAGTGAAGAAAGGAGACAGGAAGGAAGCATGGTAGCCTAGGGCTTGAGAGACAAAGCTCATCTACCTCCAGTCTTTGTCACTGACAATGCCCATAGAATACAGCATTTTTTTCTGAACAGATACAAAAGGAGACATTTTAGAATACTGTATGTGGAATGACAGCTATGATGTTCATCCCCTCTGCCCTTGTACTCCACCCCCCACCGCCCTTGAAAATATGGTCTGCCTTTTGAAGCGTTCACCACCTTGACCAGTCTCCTGGCCATATCGGTAATCAGGACCTCTGCATTCGGGGACTTCAAGTCTGGTCACGTAGGGTGTTTAACCTGAAGGTCTGAAACTTCTGCCAGACCTCTGCTTCGGAGAGGACAAGTCTTTCACTGGCTTCAGGATGTGCTGCTGGATGTGATAATCAGAGAAGGTTAAAAAAAAGTCTCAGAGGAAAACCTTTTGAAAACATTCAGCTTTAGTGTCACCAGAGATGCCTGATGCAGCTTTGTAAAGAAGACAGGAAATGCCCTTGGTGTCTTCCAGGGATCATATGCTAGAAAGCAGCTGCAGTAGCAGCCAGGTTAACAAGGTACTGGTGAAAAAATCAGGTAGTCCAAGAGGACAGTGGCGGAGGACTGTTCTACAACAGTGCTTTTCAAAACTACCTGAATGTTCCAAGGACCCTAAACATGGAGATTTAAATTCATTCCATGTGGAGAAGGTCAGAAAATTCTGTGCATTTAACAAGGGCTTTAGCTATTTCTGATGACCTTGCTGTTTAAAAGTACTGCACTAATAAGTCATTATAATTTTTTCTGAATTCAACATTATGGTCATTGCAATATGAATCAAGCTGAAAGTTTTTTTGTGCTTTGTGAAAAAGTAGGCATATTTAATAGTGGAACACCAGAAACAAGTGCAAAAGAAAAGAGACAGGTTGCTTTAACTATAATACTCTGATTCTATGGCAATCATGTTTGGAAGTACAGTTAGACCATACACGTTCTGTGTACAAAAATTAATATTGCATGCACATTTCTGGTGGATTTTCCTTTCTCTTTGTTAAGTTAAAAAGGTCATCTTACATACAATGTTTGATATTGAATGAATGAATAAAAATCCACTTCTAGCACATATAATGAGTTATAATTCAAATTGCCTTTCCCAAACTTGTCTAAATGACTAATCAACTATATTTGAATTATGCTTCATGAATAAGGAGTGCAATGGAATAGAATTATAAAGAATGTTCCAATTCATATAACGGTTTTATTTTTTGAATGAGATGAAATGCTTGTTTATGTATATTTTTATTTTAAAATATGTTATTTCTTTTTAAAAGAATTTTGTACAGTGTATTGTGAATGTGATTGGTTACTTACATAACATTTGTGCCACTATTGAACCAGTAGGCATATCCTGACAAGCCAGTCATTATTGTAGCTAGCAGTGTTCTTATGTGGATAAGGCTGATGATTACTTTTCTCTTCTGGGAGCATGAAGAACACTTTTTGGCACTGAATTGTATTTTTCTTATCCAGGTATTGCTACAAGCTTTTCCCCCAAGACATTATTTTTCATCAATTCCAAAAGTATTAGAAGCCAGAAAAGAAGGAAGGAGAGAGAAAGAGTGGGAGGTAAGTAACTAAGAAATGATGAAAGAAAATTCAATGTATTTGTAGAGTCTGAACCAGTCTCAGGTTTTTAAATTTCTTTTCTTTGGTGATACTTTGGGGAACTGGTCATTTTTCCCACTCTGACTTCCTCTTACAGTCTAGACACAGAGTAAAATTTACAGGAAGATTTGGAAAGAGAGTAACAACCAGCATGCAACCCAACCCCAAAACATCCCCTGTAACCCAACTGATGGAGTACATCAGTATCTATCCCCTGTGTTTTAACTATCAGGAATAATATCCAGGGGTGCTATCCAGGAATAGCTGCCCTTTTATATGTAGCGCATTAACCATACTTGTTGACAATTTCCCTGTCCCTCAGCCAAGTTTCACAGGCCCAGTGAGCTACTTGCTGTGCCTATGGAGGAATAATGTCAATGTAGACAAATATAATTAGCTGACAGCAAAATATAATTATAGGGAAGCTTGACTAAATCAAACTGAGGGAATTTGGGTTCTCATATAATATACAAGTGATAGAAAGGACATGTTGTAAGTGTAGGTGGTTGGCAAGGTACAAACTTTCTTTTTCAAAATTTTGTTTTATGTGTATTAGTGTTATGTTGCATGACTGTAAGTGCACCTTTGTGCAGTCTCTGTGGAGGTCTGAAGAGAGCATCAGATTCCCTGGAACTGGAGTTATGGATGCTTGTTAGCCACCATATGGGCACTGGGATTCAATCCCAGGTCTGCAAAATCAGCCATTGCTCTTAACTGCTGAGCCATCTCTCCAGACCCATACAGATTTTCTTAACTTCTTTGTACCTCCCAAAGCTGGAAAGAATATACAGCATAAGATGGGGAGTGTGTGGCATTGGGGCAAAGGTAAATGAGAGTTTAGTTGTTTGTCTTAATTTGGGAAGTCATAGGTATCTTTTATTGGTATAAATTATTGCATTTATGACACATCCTCTTAATCTATAATGTAAATAGAATCACCAGGAGATCTTTTTAAAAATATATTCTGATTCTGTACATCTGGGAAGGGCTATGCTATTCCTTTTGTGGTATAGGTTGGACAACGAAGAGAAGGCTTTAAGAAAGAGATGAATCTTGAGTGGGACATTGAATGACAAGACCAGGTTTGGCTAGACAGAGAGGTAAGGATATACTGTGGTACAGGGGTCAGAGACATACTCTGAAATGAAGGAACTGAGGGTGGAGAGAGCATACCATATGCCCAGGCCAAGAAAAAAGTGATTTCTTCAGAAAAAAAGGCCCATCTGAGGAAGCAGGTAAAGTAAGTTTGGGTAGGTATGGAAGATGCATTGCATGGATGACCTTCCTCGAATGCTAGCCAGAGGAGGTTGGGCTTTGTCCTATTAATAGAGTGAATGAAAGATTTTTGAGGCAAGGAATGCCGCATGAAACCCTGTGTCTTCAGATGTATCAAAGCCAAGAGAACTTTTGAGAGATGTAAATGTGAATTTCGGTAAGTCGGGTGTGAGAGGATAAATCCCTGGATCAGGCTGGAAATAGAGGGTTTGGGAAGGCAGTCATTAAACTAGGAAAGCATATAACTCTGACTGACTGAGGGTCCTCCTCTTTCAAATTACCTTGTGTGGAAAGGCTAAGAGTCTGCGCAGCTAAGGTTTATCTCACTAGTGTATATTTGAAGCTCTCGTTAAACTCCTAAAAATCAGAATGAGAAGTGAGATGACCTTGTGGGAGAAGCAGCACTCTCAAATATTGCCAGAAGGGTGAAAGGTGATGCTCTAAATGGTATATAAAATTGTGAAAAGATGGGACAAATGGATGCCTATATAAGCCTTGTGAGACAGTAACTACCGTTGAAGCACAAGGTCATAGACAGACCTTGACGAAGCTAGAAGTGAAGCAAGCAATTTAGGCTGGATTTTGTTTACAAGAGTCCATGTCACTGGAGACCATACTGACAAGAGTTCAGCTATAAACACAGATTTCATCTAGAAGCTATTTGAGGACAATATCTGGTATGTTGTGGGAATGGAGAGTTAGAGGAAGAAGTAATTGTGAGCTCCGTCCTTTCAGGATTTTGGAGACCCAACCCTGAATGGCCAGATTTCTTCTACCCTTTCAAATACCTACAATGCACTGCCTCGGCAGGAAAATTATCCTCTGTGTTCATTTCACTATTCAAAAAAGTAAGTGACAGATGTCCTATTCTTGGGCTGTGTATTAAAAGTGGCACCTGAAAACCCCTTCTTCCATCTATAATCTTTCTGATCATTAGACAGCCATGGGGCTTGAAATACCCACTGTGCAAATTACATTTGCAAGGCACAGGAGCTTCTGAAAAGGCAAAGAGGTTATGCCAGTAGAAATTACTTTTACTAACTCCTTAGCATGGAGCCTCTAGGCAATGGACAGGTAGCAACAGGAGAAGCAGGGAAGTTGTGTTAAGTGGAAGAAGTTCAGTGCTGGATGGTGAGCTAGTGTTGGGAGAAGGCTTCTCAGTATGCATGTGGGTAGCACTAGATAGCCAAGAGCTACTTCTGGGTGTGACACCATGAGAAATTTGTGTCAACTTCACAAGGGTTCCTGGGTCAGCCTATAGCAGCAATCTTCAGAAAGTCTTTAAATTTGAAGGTCCAATGAGTGACAGTTTTCTATTTAGGGGATATTGGTGACATGTAATGTACAAGAGGCATCTTGCCAGGTGTTAGGCTTATGGGAAAAAGCATTGATTCATAGGACATCTGTTTCTGCTGGGTTGAAAAACAACCTGCTAGGTCTTAATGGAAACAATTTAAAGATTCCAGGACTAATGCATGCAGAAGATCCCACCAGCTCTAGATCTATTATTAACTCCAAGAGTTGTTATTGAAAGTGAATTCTTAACTGTGAACAACTTGAGAACGCCTACTGTCTAGTACAGAATCAGTACTCAATATATTATTTGCTGAATATGAAAATAAATGGGTGTATAAAATATAAATATTTTGAAGGAAGAACTTTATTTAAAGTTATAAGACCTAAGTTCAAATCTCTGACCATTTGGTAGTTTTTTTCCTCTTTCTGGGCCTTATCATTTTAATAGATCATAAAATGGGAAGGATATTACTTGTTCTGCTGTGCAAACAGCACAATATAAAGGAGCAAAGAAAATATAGAAGAAATATTCTTTTAGAAATCCTCTTGGATGAAAATCCACAGAGATGTCCCAGAGTGAACAAGGATAGCTGCTTTTGTGGATGCTATACTAAAGGTAACCCTGGATCTCATAATGAAAGGTTACCCTTACTGGCCCCTGGTCCCAGATGCATCTCCCTACATAGAAACTTGGGCATTGCCTGTGATTCAGTCTCAGACTCCAACTAGTAAAAGAATCAGTTTGTCTTCAACATGACTAGCCCTCCCTCCTGAGTAATTAAGAGTTCTTCGTCATATCATGGGTTTTGTATGTAGCATATTTAGAAGTCATCAACCAGATGCCTAAACTGTTTCCTTATTTGCTTATTTCCGTCCCTCTGGAGAGGAGACTTATCCCATAATTTTCCCACTATATCCTTGACTGTCTCAATGATTGATAGATAGCATTGTCCCATGGGGGAGGAAAGGATGTAGGTGGGGTACAAAAGATAGCCTGTCTCTTTCTATCTCTCTGTCTCTCTCTCCATTCTCTATGATTTATAAGAAACAGTTCATCTGACTTTTAATCAGTCTCTTTTTTGTGTGTCTCATCTGAGGGCTCATACCTCACCCTGGCCTCTGTTCAGTTGATCTCAAAGAAAACTTACTTGCACTCCTTTTCTTGACTACATTGTGCAGAGTCCTTATTTAAATGGATGCTTTGTTCTGGGGGTTAGGAGAGAGAAGGTGGGGATGATTTAAAAATCCTGCCAGGAGTCCTTGAGGAAGCAAGCTGAAGTAGTGTTTGCAGAAGTCAATAGGCTTGTTGTAAGCAGGCATTGTGTGTTCTAGCACATGTGGCTGAAACAAATCAATTTCAATTTACTTGTCTAGCAAAAGGAGCCATTATTTAGAACTGAATAGCCAGAGCTTCCGTAATATATTGTGAAAACTTATTGTAGTTTTTACTGAGAACTAGCTTATGATGAAATTATTTGTTTAGACACAAAGTGTGGATGTTTATAGAATATAAATTCTCGAAGTATTGATTAGAGGCAGTTGAAGAATGAGCCACATTTCTTTTCTAAATGTGGGAGTCAAGTAATATCTATAAGATGTTGATATCAGAGTACATTGCTGTCTAAAATGCTGGCAGGGTTCTTGTTTTGACAACAAACACAGTTAACATCAGGGGAGGGTATTTTCTAGTTAGGGAGATACTATAGTCAAGGCTGAAGTTCATTCACCTTTAAAGAGCAAGTTGGCTCATAATTTTGGCTCCCTTACAAGAATGTCTGTCGCTAGCTCTATATTTTATGTTCCCTATACGACTTGGTATATAACCAGTAAATTGTTGGAACTCCCTGTAGGAGTAACATTTAAGGTTTGATTCACTGAAGTTTTACGTTTCCCTTTTTGCACAGTTTACATTTAAAAAAAACAACCAAGACATTTGTGCTTGAGACATGATTTATGTCTCTCCCTCAAATTGGCTGATCATATATTTTTCTATTTATCAGGCCTGTGTGTGCATCCTGTGCAACTTCCTATTACTGCTTTTTGGGAAAATGGCTACAGTGTATTGTCTGTATATTGTGATGTTTTTCCATTGAAAGACTTCTCCTTGTACAAATTCTCATGTTTTCTATTAAATTCAGATATCTTTACCTGTAGGAAAGCATATTAATACCACCATTATGCTTCAGTTAATGCAAGGCTGCAAGACAGATTTTTTTTAGTACATATTCTGTGCCAGGTACTTACCAGGTCCTCTACCTTCACCATCATTGTGGTTTGGCAGGTTTTTGATCTAGTTTGTTTGCTTAGTGATAACTGATGCTGCCTTCAACCTTGACCATCATAGCTTCCTAATTACCAGACATCCTTTTCTGCTGTCAGTGATGCTTGTTATCAAAATAAGGATCCTGTAAGGTTTTCAACCAACATTATACTGTAATAGTGTTCTCTGGTTATCATTCAACCATTTTAGATTCCACTTCTGATAATCAGGCAGCTATTCTTGTCCTCACTATTTTATTTTCCTTGGACTTGTGTTCCTCATACCCTTGTGCCTTCAGTCCTTCACCCCGAGTACTTTATCAGTTGTACCTTACATAATGCTTAAAAATAGTGTATATCAAGTACATATTTATGAAATGAACAAATGGAAAGATGAAACAGAGGAAAAAGGTAGATAATTTATTATACCAAAACAGCCTAATGTAATAATGGGTGACTATAATTTGGTATGTTCTTGGAGAGAAGTTCAGACACTATAGCTGTCCCTTGATGGGACATGCGTGCCAGCTAACTCATATCCCACAGGTAAATTGTGAGTGATTTTTGCTTTTCTTTGTTTTCAAATCTTGCATGTCTTTATAGTAGATTTAGTTTTGGAAGGAGAAATGAATGTTGGATCAAATATAAAGTTTGGTCAATATTGGGAAGTGTGTTCAGGCTCAGAAGCTAGGCATTGGTAAGATGAGGAAAATGGCCACTTTAACCCAGTGCTTCTGAAAAATCCATAAAAGTACATGATTGACCTTAATTTTAGTTTTAAGACAGTGAAAGTAACATTGCAATGGTACTGCTTATTATAGTGCCACATAAGTATCTGATTAGAGCACCTTTTTGTGTAAATGGTGGTAAACTAGTTAAACTGGTTGCATGAATGACATGTAGAATGAAGCATAAAGTTGTCACATAAGCACAGGAATTGTTCTTGTGTGGTTTGATAATAATTAGCAAAAGGGGAACTCATCTCTTTTCTTGAAGTGATTGAATGAACCCTAAACCTGTACTATTCATTTGCCACTTAGTTGCATTATGATCAATATTGTTTTCCTTTTTGTGGTGATTTAATCCTATTTTTAAAGGATTTGTTTCCCTTAACTCTAATAAATGTTTCTGGAGGGTTCATGCTGTGTGAAATCCTTTGTTGTCCTAAGCACCAATAAGAAAGTTTGAATTAATGATTGCTTTGGATTGCCAAAACACTGTACTATTTTACTTTATTAGTCCAAGGGATAAACCTGCCATTAAAATGGATTCCATGTGCACATAAATAATGATAATATTAATAATAATATATGAAATGGGTCTTTGCTATGTACCAACCTAAAAAGTTCGCATGTGTTGTATCATTCAATCTTTGCATTGATCCTGTTGATCAATATTTTATTAGAAAACGGAGGCTCATAGCTGAACATACATGTTCTTATGTCTAGTTCCTTAAACTGTAGGTAAATTATTCCATGTCATTAGATAATTGAATGTATGTGTGTGGGGGTGGAGGACAAAAAATTGACAATATGAACTATGATAAAAATTAATTCAAAATCAAATCCGTGATGAACATGAGGTGTTTCTAACAGCATCATGCACCCATGCGGCATTACCCAAATTCACTGTAATTAGGCTGTTAAATACACAACATGAACATTTTGCACTGTGCATGCCATGCAATCCCAAAGAACATAGTCTGAAATACCTTGGGAAACTATTGTATATTATGATTACAAGGTTTTTGCTGTACATACAGTTTCTGATCTTATAGAATCATAGTGCTTTAGTTATAGAAAACAAAAATAGCATTTCCTACCATTTCTCAATATGTAGCTATCAGATTAATATATATTTGAATTTTTTATGTTAGAATGCTTAATATTCAAAAGTGTTGTTTGAATTTGTTTCTTGACTTTCCTAAAAATGAAAGTAAA
>NW_008339433.1:18751-49066 GCF_000622305.1 Nannospalax galili
TGGCTTGGAATTATGACAGAATTTTCAACAATTTCTGAAATGTCGCTAAACATAGTTCTGCAATTTTATGCTATGTATTTATATGCAATTTGGCATTCTCAGTATTGATGATTATAAAGTCAAAATATCAATCAACTCTGAAAAATGTTGGAAAATGCTCTACATGCTACAGTATCAAATAGTCAACCATGATTTCTTTATGTAAAAATAAATAAGCATATATATTCCATTCATTAATATGCAAGTTTGCTTTCATCTTTAATAAATGGTAAGATTATATATGTCAAAGAAATGTTTTAAAATAAATGTCTTTATGATTTATTATAGATGAATATTTTGATCTGTGAACTTATTTTTTATACCTTTATACCCTGACTTGGGTAAAAAAAAATTCAGGCAAGGATCAGTGACATGGTTCAGCAGGTAAAGGCATGTGCCACCAAGGAGGACAGCCTGAGTTCAATTCCTGGGACCCATGTGGTGGAGGGAGAGGACTGACTTATAGGTTTGTCCACTGACTGCCACATGTTCACTGCCCACTCACAAACACACCCATACACATACACACATATGCACACATGTAAACATGCACACACAGACATAAATAGACATGGATGGAAAGAGTTCAAGAAGCCCTGATCTAGCTAATAATTGTCAAATCTGGGAACTCAATTTTATGTTCTATGAAAACTCATGTTATACTATCTTGTATGACAGTTTTTAGTGCATTAAGCCCTCCATAAAATGTTTTGAGACAACCTATTTACTTACCTGTATTAGTTACCTATATCATTCTTGTGATAAAGATACCCTGGGAAAAGCAACTAATAGGAAAAGGGTTTATTTTGACTCATAGTTTCAGGGAATAATCCCTCATGGTGGGGAATCATGTCAGCATGAGGTTGAGGAAGTTGATCATATTGCATACACAGTCAGGAAGCAGAGATATCTAAATGCGAGCGCTTAGCTCACTTTCTCCTTTTTATCTAGTACAGGATCTGAGCCCAAGGAATGGTGTCATCTTCAGATACTATGTGTTCTGTTAACCTAGAGTAGGGAATCCTTCAAAGGCTTGATCAGACTCTTGTCTCCTATTTGCCTATAGAGCCTGTCAATTTAATAAACAATGTTAAATAGCATCACTCCAATTTTTCACAACTTGACACCTGAACATTTCACATTTAAGCCACAACCTTCCTCCCTCTGTCCTTGTAAGCTAATGTCTATCTCATAAAGCAAAATATATTTGGTCCAACATCAATTGTCCCCATAGTCTTAATAATTCAAAACCTCTTTAAAGATGTAATGCAGAGTCTTTTATAAGACTTGGGCAATCTCTTAACTGTGATCTCCTATACAATAAAAGAAATGACATTGTAGATTGCCCATATAAAACAGCATAAACAGCCCTCTTCCAAAAAGGAAGAATGGGAGCATAGCAAGGATATATCAGATCAAAGCAAGACAAAAACTGAGCAGGACAAACAACAAATCCTCCATGGATTTACATTTGGGGTTCTTGTAGGAATCATCGGAACCCAAAGGACTTCAGTAACCCTGATCCTTCAGCTTTGCTACCTGCAGCACACACAACCTCTGTCTTGAGCCATCTGTATATACTGCTTTCCTTGGTGGACAGTCCATGATTTGGTCATCTCTAGTAACCTGGGGTCTCCATTAGATCTTAGGATATTACACCTTCATAGCTTTACACAATATCCTCTAAGAGTCTTGTTTCAGGGACTCTGACCCTGCCACATGTTACCTGGCTTCAGGCCAAATCTTGCCTTTTTAATACCTTCAAGGTCATTGTCATGTGAGCAGTGATGCCAAGTCCTTCTGCCAATATGAAATGGATCCTGGCGCTTTTGGATGGCATCTGTAACAGCCTTTGTATACGTTGGTGAATGAATCTTCAAAATCACTTTCTTAGGAAGTTATTTTCCAGCAGGAAACCCCTTCTGTACCACTTACAGTTTCCTTACCGTAGTACAGTATTATTGAAATGCCACTATTAAGATTCTATAGGGCAATAGTTTCTGTTCTGAAACAGAAAATGATAGGTAAATCTAGGCAAATCAGGAGAAGGCACCAGAACACAGACAAGAACTCTGGCGGGATAGAGTTTATTGGCAGGGAAAACTTGCGGAACAGTCCTCAGTTTGGATAGAGGAGCTGTCAGTTTACAGACTGTTGGCTGGGAGTTTTTATAGTTTTTTTTGTTGTTTGTTTGTTTTTTTTTGCGGGGGGGATGTGGAAGGTGGGAAAACATTTCTTTAAAAACAAGTTAGGTAGGGGATAGAGTCCAAGGGTTATCAGAATAGCCTCTGTCAAACTACCCCCTTCCATCCCCTTCTGTCAGCCAGGATATGGGTCATGGGATAAGGAGCCTGTTTATCTTCTAAGATTATCAAAGGGGAAGCATGCTGTGCCAAAACAGCTCTTCTAGCAATCAGGTCTCAAGTCAAAGGTGTAGAGAGTCTATTTATCTTGTCTGTAGATGGTCAGGGTGCTCATTAACTCAGTTCCTGTATTTTCAGAGGGCTTGTAAAACCATGAGGTCCTGTTGCACTGGGGAGGGGGTTGCTGCAGTTCTGAACCCTAACAAAATATTCTTGGAAATGAAAATATTCTGCTGAATAGTCTATTGAATTGAAAATATTCTTGGAAAAAACCCACATTGTTATTAGAAGGTCTTCTTTAGGTTCTTTCATCCCTCAGAACAATGGTTCTCCCAAAATCACAGAGTGCCTGAGCAGGAAGGGGCAAGTTTACTCTGGAGGAAGAAAGAAGAGGAGACTCTACCAAGAAACCTGCTTATGACTTTGAATTTGGGCTATGCCTCTGCCCTCTGTTCTAGCCATTGGATTTCCTAACCAAGTAGATACCTGTATGTTTTCTTGAATTCCGTGTGACTAAGAGGTATGTTTTCCTTTCTGTGTGAATGTTTCTCTTGAGAATAAGTCACTATTGACATGAGAATTCTAATACCTACATTGTCCTATCGTCATTCTTTCCCTAAATCAAATCCTAATTCATTTGTTTATAAAGTTTTCATACAAATAATGATCATGTTTTAGTGTAAATATGTATCACCCTTTATTGTTAATGTATTACATACACATATATAGACATATGTCTACACACACATATATGTGTATGAAGAGTGTTGTAAGGCTGTAATTATTTTGCTTCCAAGTTTGATGCAAAGTTTCTCTTGATTTTCCTTTAAGAAAAAAATAGCTTCTCAGCTGAGAATCATCCATTTTACCTTCTGGAGAGCTTATGACACTAAGGAAAAATGACTTAGGGTGGGTTTGTGAGACCTAGGCAGGGTATGTGTCAGGATACCTCAATCAGCAGTGGAAGGACTACACCAGGAGAGGAGGAGGGAGAGGGAAAAAACATAAAGAACAATCAAGCAGGATATTGGACTCTGACATGTGTCCTCAGTTCTAGTGTTGGAAAATAGGGGTTTTACATACCACAGTAACAGCCCTAATGCTTTGTATGTTCGAACTGAAAACCAAATCTCTTTCTATGACAGCAAGGCACATCAATCACTGACTTTGTGACCTTTGAGTAAGTCTTTTGAGTAGTAAACTTTAGTAGCAATCTGAGTTGATTTTTTTCTCATATACAGTGTTCTATTCAGAGAGACAAATTCAGAAAGAAAGAATGAATGAGATGGTGAAAATTGTTCAGTCATAGAGAACAAGAGTGCTAAGCTTGCTTTGCCAAGCTGATTTCATAAATAGTACTTGTCACTGAAACGGTTAGCTGGTAGAACTGAGGGAATGATAGAAGAACAAAATGTACTCAAGCCCTGCTCTACACACAGAGTTGCGGCAAATGTACTTCAGTCAGCAGCAATTTCTGTTGGACTGGCAAGTTTTTGTCATATACTGAGAAGTTAAAGATTGGGCTAGGGAGATGGTCAGTGGGTAAGTGCTTGCTGTGCAAGCATGAGGACCAATGTTCAAATCCCTAGCACCCATAGTTGGTGATGGAAACAAGTGGATTCCATTGGCCTATCTGAAAAGGGCGAGCTAGTTCAGTGAGAGATCCTTCCCTAAAGATAATAGAAGAAGACACTAGATGTCCTCCTCAGGCCTCCGCATGTGTGTAGGGGTGAATCCACTTGCACATCCATGTGCATGCACCACACACACACACACACACACACACACACACACACACAAACCCCCCCCACATGCACATGAGAATGCAGAGACTGTCATTATTGAAGGGAGGGTAGGGCTGTGTTCAGCTGAAGTCGCATATATGTAGTGGGTGATACTGTGAGAAGAGAGTTGTCGGAAGATTGAGTGTGCCTGCCCCTGAAACATTGGGAGAGGTGGCATTGGAAAGTAGTTTGCCTTTTTCTTTCTTATCAAATTCCACCACAAGACCTGGTAAACTTATTTTAAACCCCGAGCTAACTAGTCACAACTCAGTTCACACTGCCTCAGGCTGAGAATTTTCCTCAAGTCTAAAGTACCTGATTTCTAATTACGGCTTTATGACTGACATTTCAGAGAGCTCTCCAGATCATCCTGAAATATAAAACTTGTGATCTTATCATTTGAAATCATAAATGAATACACATGAGAGCTGGGAGGTGGAGAAGGGAATATTAGTAATTAAACAAAAAATCATTGGCCAAAAGAAGTTTGTCATAAATTGAATTAGTTCAATCAGTTTTTTTATGATTTGGTGCCACAATATGTGCTTCATCATGGACTGATGCAGAGTATCCTTCCACTTACAGTCTATTTGCCATAGAGTTGCCAGAGTGATCTAGAACTCAGATACTATGACATTCCACATTCAACAGTGATGTTTAAGGCATTGTGTGGTTTTAACTCTACCTATATCTAAATCCTCTTTTTAAATATGTTCTATCTTTTCTTTTGGCATTGCTTGTAGATCTGCACATACATCTTTCTGTTTAATGAATTCATGTCTTTATTCATGACACCCCTTCTCCTGGGAATGCCTTTCCCAACAGCTAACGCTCCTTTATATTTTTAATCATTTAAACATATTTGTATTGATTCCAAAAAGTCATGCAGTATACATTGCATTTGATTACATTCAGATCCACCTTCTCAAGCCCCTTTCGACTATCCCCTCCCCATCCCCTCCCCAGACTTCATGTCCTCCATTATTATCCATCATTCGATTTTATTTATTTAATTTTTATTTTTAATTATCTATCGGTTCTAATTCATGCATCTCATGTGTTTCTGGATGTAGGTCTATGACCTGGAGCCTGGTCAATCTACCAGGAATCACACCAATAAGGAAAGCTGACTCTCCCTCTCCCAGCATCCATCAGTTGCCAATAGAGTATAAGCTAGGGCTGGGGCTTCCTGCTTTCCTCCCCTATCCATAGGCTCCTGTCTGGCTTTGTTTTAGACGTCTTATGTGTGCTGTTATAAGCACTGTGGGTTCATATGTATAACCACCCTGTTTCCTTGTATTTACCACCTCTGGCTCTTACAATATTTCTGTCCCCTCTTGTCCAATGATCCCTGTGCTTTCTAGGAGCAGGTGTTATATTAGGCATTCCATTTAGATCTGAGTACTCTATGGTCTCATTTTTTACACGTTATTTGTGGGTATCTATGTTAATCTCTAACTGCTGCATAAACCTTCTTTGGTGAGAGTTGGGGAATATACTAGCCTACGGATATGACAATACGTCATTGTGAGTCACTTTGATATAATGTCTATTAAGCAGAATGATAGTAGTAGGTTGTCCCTATGGCCTGTGATTGGTCTAGGCACAGGTTCTTGCCCTGTAGCCTTAATAGACAAATGAAAAGCCCAATGCCGGGAATGTACTCCCTCTTTTGCAGTTGTTGACCAAAACTACCCATAGATCCTCGATAAATTCTGTTTTTCCCCACTACAATTGGTTACCCAGAAGAACTGAACAGTAATACCCTATTGCTGAAGATATCATACATCTGAGATGTAGCAAAACAAGGAGAAGTCAAGCTGGTACTGACCTTGAAGCTACATTTCTGCTGGATAGCTTTCATAGTACTGGAAGTTTCTATGCATGTTACTGAAAGTCTTTCCCAGCTGTGAGCCTTGTGAGCTACAGTGGCAATTGATGACAGTTGTCCAATGGTGCAATAGTGGAATGAAAATTATGGGGGTAACCATTCACCTTCTAATTGAATTAAGTCCATACCTAACACTGTTATCAGGGAAAGAACCTGTGTCTTAAGTCTCTTTTAAAAGTTTCATTTGTGATTTATCTCCCTCGATATATTCTCCCTCAGTATGTTCTTTGGGTCTTCCTATCTTTTTCTGTGCTTTGATAGCAACATAAATTTACCTTTATCTTAAAATATTGATATAATATTCAAATGATCTGATTATATGTTGTTTCCCTACCTAGATTTTCCACAGTATTTGACAGCCTATGGTGAGATATTCTGAACTAACCTGGGTCAGAGTCCACACCTTAGAAATTGAATTGAAATTTTGAGAAAGATTCAACCTTTGAATGCCTGGATCATTGATGTATACTCAGGGGATCAACAGTAAATATCCTTCCTACCATATTACTCTCCAAAGTAGAGCACATTGGCTACCTAGATTTTCCACAGTATTTGACAGCCTATGGTGAGATATTCTGAACTAACCTGGGTCAGAGTCCACACCTTAGAAATTGAATTGAAATTTTGAGAAAGATTCAACCTTTGAATGCCTGGATCATTGATGTATACTCAGGGGATCAACAGTAAATATCCTTCCTACCATATTACTCTCCAAAGTAGAGCACATTGGCTTGCAAGGTGAGAATTCAGAATTAAAATATTCCGTTCCTTAAGCATGGCTCTATTTCTCTCATTGGGTCTCCTGAGACATCTCCATATCTTTCTAATTATCATGTATACTTATTACTCAAATGGATTTCTGTGGTTTACCATCAAATATTCCTAAAGAATACAACTGAGTCTGGGCATGGTGGTGCATCCCTTTAATTCCAGTGCTTGGGAGGCAGAAGCAGGTGAATCTCTGTGAGGTCAAGGTCAGCCTGGTCTACATAGCAGAGTTCAAGGCCAGCTGAGGATAAAGAGAGACCCAGTCTCAACCTCCTCCAAATCAAGTAACAAAATAAAACAAAACCCCAAAAGAATACAATTGAACATCATATGTGCTAGATGATACTTCTTGAAATGGGCTTAAGTGGAAAAGCTTTATTTTGCCCTAAGGGGGCTTCATACCATTTTGGTTTCATAAGGAAAAATAAATAACATTAAATTACTGCATAATAATACAGAGCATTGTATCATCAAACTTCAATCTTAGGTACAGACTATTAGCACCATAAAAGTACAGAGAACATGTTGGTCGGGTAGGAATGGGAAAGAAGGCTTTCAAGAAGTTTGTATAAGTTAACCTTGGCTTCCTCCATGAGCTGAATGTTTCTGCTTCCCACAAATTCATATGTCAAATTCCAACTCCCAAGCTGGACCTTTGGGAAATGGTTAGCCTATTGGGTCAGAGTCCTCATAAATGGGAGTAGTGTCTGCCTAAAGGCGTCTGAGAGCCATCATTTTCTCCTACCACAAGGCTTTATCTTTGAGCTAGAAAGTAAGATTTCATCAGACTATCTCAGTATTAATTATGAACTTCCAAGTCTTCAGAACTCTCAAAAGTAATTCTCTTCCTTCTAAGTCATCCAGTTAATAGTTTGATATACTATACTCCAGTAGCCAAACAGACAAAAACAGCCATGAAAGATAGTAGAGTTTGAGTTACAAGAGGAAGTTTGTAGAAAGATTCTCTGAAGACTTCAGAGATTTTCTGCACAGGCCTATACAACCATGGGCTTGTCAATGATACGAATAACTTCAAAGTCACTAAAGATAAGGTCCCCCAAATGGGTTACAAGCAGAGTGTGCTATAAGGTGTTTGAACAGATGTTAGGAAATGTTGATTGAGTTTAATAGTCATAAATGACTTGGTACACCTTTGAGGGGTTCTAGGAAGTCAACAGCCTAGAGTTATTGTTTTATTAACCACTTTCTTCTAGGAAACTTGGGGATAACCCTTAATCTAAATGCTGAGGTCTATGTGATAGTGCTGACTTAGTATTTGCTAATTCAGAATCAGTTTCTGTGCATTTGAAAGTCTCTGCTGTTAAACACGATAGGCCCAATTCCTCTGAGTGACCTGGGAAGATGGCATAGAATGCTTGCATGGAACTAAATGGCTGATTTGTTCACTGCTGTTAAATTGCATGGCCTATAAAGACCATTTATTTGCTTTGCCTTCTTGGCTTCATAGATTTGTAATCTTAGATCTGAGAAAAGAATTCTCTTAGCCTTAGATTTGGCTGTGGCCCAGGGAGGCAAAGTTTTATGTAGCCTTTCAACCAGGAGCATGAAGTTTTATTAGATGTAAAAAATGCATTTGCTATTCTTTCAGGGCAGTTAATGGAGTTACTATGTATAAAATCTTGATAATATTTTCCATTCCCCTGGAAAAATTATATATAAGCATGCAGGTGCTATAGAGATACTATTAATAATTTATCTCCACACATAATCCATGTTCAATTCACTTGAGGAATCTAGTATTTACTGTGTTATAGTTATGCATTAGGCATTTGTGAAATATAATGCTAAAGACAAAGCCCTTTTCAGGAAATTGTTTAGAATATGTTAAATAAATCAAAAAGATACAAGGACAAATGATACAAGATAGAGTTTATGCATAGGGAAAGCGTGGGTGAGCTTATTTAGGAGATCATGGAAGACTCCTATAATGAAGTCATATTTGATTATTATTCTTAAATTTTTAAAATTATTTTTATTTTGTGTGTATGAGTGTATTGCCTGTGTGTATGTAAGTATATCCATGTCATGCAATGCCTGAGGAGGTCAGAAGAGGGCATCGGATTCCCCTGGGACTGGAGTTATGGACAGTTGTTGGCTACTGTGTTTGTGCTGGGAATCAAACCTCGGTCCTATGTAAGAACAATTAGTGCTAGTAACTGCTGAGCCATCTCTCCAGCCCCATATCTGATTATTCTTTATGAATTCAGGAGAACTCACCATATACACCTAACAGAGGTGAGAGAAGTATTATATATGTCAGAAACAGCTTTTACAGAAGTGAGCAAATCAACACTTTTTTCTAGGAACCTATATAACTCTGATTTGTTAGAGTATGAAAGACAAAGGCTTGGGTTGGGGAATATGAGGGTTGAGAGTAGACTAGGAGTGTGATCATGAAATACCCTGTATTCTATCTTTTATATATAGTAAGAAGCTAGCTAGTAGTGCGATTTAAAGCAGGAGAGTTATGTAAGTGAATTTGCTCTCAGCCAGTTAATCATAATTTATTGAGCTACTACTTATATGCCAAGATCTTGGGTAGACATCATGGATAAAGTCTTTCACTTGATAGAATCAAGTGGGAAATACAGACATGGGAAGTATGAACACAAATGTGATGAGTATTCTGATGGAGAAGGAAGAATGCAAAGTAAGCTGACATAGTCTGGAGGAGGGAGGATTGTTGAAGGAGTAATAATAAAATACAAGTAGGCAGTAAGCAAATGGGGAAGGGGAGAATATCAGTGACAAAGGGAGGGATCTACACAAATTCTCCAGGGAGTGCAAAAAACAACATGTCTTGAGTAAATGAAAGAATATGTAAATGAAAGAATGGGGGAGAGTGGAACATGACTATGTTTTCTGGAAAATAAGGATACCCAACCAGGATAGAGAAGTGAATAGGCTGTTTCAAGACTGATATGGCTTTTATTGCTCACAGTTTACAAGGATTTCCTCTTGAAGTCATCCTGTTAGTTACTACTTGCTCCTAATCTCAAAAGCAATGTGAATTTTTTTATTAAAATAAAGCTAGCACATGAATACAGTAAAAGAATTCAAACAAACGTATGACAGGGAACTAAAAGTCCTCTTCCCCATAATTCCTAGTCAGTCTCACCACAAATAAAGTCTGTTAGCAAGTTCTAGAAAAATAATGAATGTACCTATTGGCAAACATGCAGAGATCTCTCTCTCTCTCTCTCTCTCTCTCTCTCTCTCTCTCTCTCTCTGTGTGTGTTATTTGAAATTGGACATAACTAGAATAGAAGCTTTTTTGTTTGTTTGAGACAGGGTATCCTGTAGCACAGACTGGTCTCAATATTATATATAGCCAAGGCTGGCTTTGTATTCCTGATTCTTCTGTGTCTGCCTCCTAAGTGCTAAATTTTCAGGTGTGTACTCCCATGCCTGACTTACTAATAGATCATTAAAGACTATTTTGCAGCTTGCTTTCTTACTATGGAAAATGTAGGCATTCTGTACCAGAATATACTGCATTGTTTTCAGACAGTCTCACTATGCAGTTGATGTAGGAGGGCCTACTTAAACATGTCTCAAACTCTTGGCCTTCCTATCTCAACTTCTTTCTTACATGCTGGAATCTTCTTTTATTTTTTCAATGATTGTCCCATGCAGTGTATATTTTATGGATGTATCCTAATGGAATTAATCATTCCATTCCCGAAGGACAGAAATTTGCTTTCTGTTTCTGTGATAAAAAACTGAATCAAACCAACTTGGAGAGGAAAAGATTTTTTTTAGCTTATACTTCCAGAGGTCACAGTTCATCATTGAAGGAAGTCAGGGCAGGAACTCAAGCAGAAGCTGAGGCAGGATCCATGGAGGAAACATTTTTACTGGCTTGCTCTTTCTGGCTTGCTCAGCTCACCTTTTTATACAACCCAGGCCCACCTGAGTACGGATAGACCACCCACAGTGGGTTGGGCCCTCCTACATCAATTAGCAATCAAGAAAATGTCCCCATAGACATGCCCACAGGTCAATCCAATGAAGGAAGTTTCTCAATTAAGGGGGGGGGTTTCTCTCTTCCCAGGTGAGTCAAGTTGACAACCAAGATTAGTCATCACAGTAGTCTCCAGTTATTCCTTGTTATTCATGAATTAGATATTTGTGAGTCCTGTAATCCCTGTCTCTCTGGATTAAACATTATAATGTGGAAGATTATTGTTAATTAAATTATAGAAATATAGAATTGCATCTGTGACACATGTTCTGAAGATTCATTGAGAGCATGTAATAAGGCAGTTTACCTAGTCAGGAAGCTCAGAAAAGACATAGAGGTACTAAAAGTAAGCACATTACTTTTGTGTATATTAATAGCACAAAGCAAGGGGTTTCATCATGACATTTCCATACATGCATACAATATACTTTTATCATATTACCTTCATATTACCCTTTATTTTCACCACCAGCATTACCTTGAATAAAATGTGGAAGGCTGTGTGACATGAAAAGGGAGAAGTGAAATATCATTTCCAACTACACACACACACACACACACACACACACACACACACACACACACACACAACCATGTACACATCTAGTACCTGGCAAAGGGGAGCCACGCAAGCAGGCCCTACTTGTAGAGAACAATGCAGTGTCTAGGGTAGTAGATAATGTAGACCTTGAGCTTGGAGCCCTCAAGGAATACATGCGTGTTTGTGGTACCACCCTCATGGTGGTCCATCTGCTACACTTGGATGGACATACTGAGGGTCTGGGCCACAGAATGATGTGGTCTTGTCACTCTCTTTACACATTGGCTCTACCTCCTGCTGTCAGAGCTTCTTCACAATCCTGCTGCCCTCAATGCAGTGCTCAAAGAACTTGCTCTTTTGCTGCAGGCCACAGAGGTAAGCAGCCTCAGGTAGACCACAAGGTAGTCCAGGGTGCTCCAGTCTTTGAAGTTCAGGAGACTGGCTACTGAGGTCTGCTTTTCTCTACCAGATCAGTCACGTCCATGTGGAAGTCCTCAATTGTGAACTCAGAGAAGGCCTGGCACACCAGGTCTTCTTTGCTTGTGGCAGATACAGCCTTGAACTGCTGCAGTTCCTTGATGTCATTCATCAGTGCCTCCAAGGTGGAGAAGCTGGAGGCTTAGTAGAAGCATGTGCTGGCAGGCCTGGTCTTTCAGAAGTATGCATTTTTTTGTGGAGGTCCTTGATGTGCTGGTAGCTGTCATCCTCAGCACAGTCCTTGTACAGGATGGAGAGCTCCAGCCACTCTGACACCAGAGGATTCTGCATAGCAGTCTCTTGCTGATTTTGGTCCTGCTGAGCCATGATGGCAGACAGTTAAGAGCATGTAAGTCACTGCCCAGCAGTTCCTGCTTCTGCTGCTGAGGTTCCACCACATTTAAACAATGGATGTGCTGTGTTCTGTGTTCTTTCTTTTGTGCTCTCCCTACTTCCTCTGCCCTTTGCATATTCTTACTATTTCCCCTTTTATAATCATGTCTTTTATTTTTGCCCTAGCTTACACATATGTGAGAAAACTTGCAAAATGCATTTTAAAATGTTGATAAACAACAAGAAATTCTCATTCAAATATTTATTATGTGAATCCTTATAGGATTTTACAGAGAAGTAAATTCATCAGAGCACAGAAATATTCTTTATTGGATTGGCCACTTAGGAAAAGTATTTCCTATGCAATACTGTTTCTACTTAACACTGGAGTATATACTCGCCCATCCAATAAATGCCTATGCCAATTGTTACAGCAGAAAGAGACTGCAGTGCAAATTCAAAGGGAAATTAAAATTGTATAAAAGACACAGGACTTGAGCTGGAGAGATGGCTCAGTGGTTAAGAGCACTGACTGCTCTTGCAGAGGACCCAGGTTTGATTCCCAGCACCCACATGGCAGCTACAAACCGTCTTTAACTCCAGTTCCAGGGGTATCTGATGCCCTCTTCTGACCTCTGCTGCATTGCACGACATGGGTGCACTCATATACATGCAGGCAATACACTCATACACATAAAATTAAAATAATAAATAAAATATTTAAAAGAAAGACACAGGACTTAATAAAGTTGATGAAAATGATAGACTTTAAATTCCACAAAGTCATTGGCAGGCGGGGGACTGGCAGAATTAACTTTTGTGGACTCTAACAAATTCACATAGAGTAACAAAACAGATAGAATAAAAGACAGAAATTGGAATATCAGAAGTGAAGAGCGGTCCATGGGAAAGTAAATGGAGCACATTAATATTCTGTGAAAGTTACTCTTTAGGATCCTGCTGTGAAATAATGAGGAGGATGCATGATTGTACTATCATGTCATTTTTTTTGTCAGAAAAATCACACTGAAAAAATCTGCAATCAAGATTGAATTCACTTATTATTGTAATAATGTCTGCAATTGCATCAAAATTTTATCTTTAAACAATATATGATAAAGTACATTAATATAGTTTTTAATTTTAAATATGAATTTCCAATGAAACATTGAAAAATCAACTATTATACCCTGGTTCCTATTTTTAAGTAGATTTCCTTTAAATATCCCCCTTTCCAAAAGTGATTATTCTGGGATATGTGGACTGCTTCTGTTGCCCAATTATCTTCCCCAGAGGTGGCACCAATTTGCATCTCTACTAGCAGTGTCTGAGAGTGCCTATTACTCCTCATCTTGGTGAGCTTTTGAATTATTGACAATCCAGTGGGTAAAAAGCCATCCTCATTGCTGTTTTTATTTGCATTTCATTAATCGTGAATAAGGTTGTGCATCTTTTCATGTGTTTAATGAACATTTGTGTTTCTTTACCTAAGAACTGCCTGGTACTATTCTTTGGCTTTCTTTGAGGTTGCTCATTCTTTTGTTACCGATTTGTACAAACTTACTGTAAAAGAAAGAGTATAGTTGTCTTTTGTGCATTTTTTTTCAATCAGTCTGTCTTTTGTTTTTATTTCTGATATTTTCAGTATTTGCAAATAACACTGTTACATTTATATGTAATGAATTTTTGTATTTTTCTTTTTAGTGTTTGATATTGGTGTCCTCTTTGAGGAGTGCTTTCCATTTCAAGTTTATATATCAACTTGCATGTGTTTTTCTAGCAGCTTTAAGCCTTTTATTTTCTATTAAAACCCTTTATCTATCGGGGATTTATTTTTATATTAAAAACAAGGATATGGGGCTAGAGAGACTCAGTGGTTAAAGCACTGACTGCTCTTGCAGAAGACCGAGGTTCAATTCCCAGCATTGACATGGTGGCCAACAACCTTCTGCAACTCCAGTTCCAGGGGATCTGATGCAGTCTTCTGACATCCATGGGCACTGTGTAATAGGGATGCACTTATGTACATACAGACACAACACTTGTACACACAAAATAAAAATAATATATTTAAAAACTTTACAAAAACAAGGAGGTAATTCATATTTCTTTTTGTGAAATAATCACATGTTCTAATGGCACTGTCTAAATTTTCCATATTTTTGTTGCTAATATGAAATGTGAAATTCATGATAGATTTCTTTTCCATATGTATAACAGTCTAATAGATTTGAGACTATTATATTTCATTGATCCACCTATTTCTTCATCAAATTCTTTCAAAGTTTGAAGGATCGTTGTACTTTTAATTCCATTCTTTTATGATTTCTTTCCAGAAATTTTTAGATATTCTTGCTTAATTTTTATGCAAGATGACATAAATTGAGATGTCAGAAATGTAAGATCAACTCCTGCAACTGTGTTTAGGAGAATCTTACATTTTATGAGCTTTATGTTGTATGTATTCTGATTCCGTTATTTGGTACATGAATATTTATGGCAGTTATAGCCTCAAACTGGATCATATCCTTTAGCAAAGCATTTCTCCTTGAATTCAACCTTTGCCGATATTAATATTATCACCTCTGCTTTCTTCTTTCATCATTTTCATGGCATGTAATGTGTTTTATAGTTCAATAACGCTGTTTGCTTCTCAATTTGTTTTCTTACCTTGGTCTCCCTTTTCATCTTATTCCTCACATCTGATTGTTTTATCATTTGACTTTCATATCATGTTTCAGTGACTTTACATTCTTTTGAAATTCTTTTTTACTTTTTCAAGAAATGTTTTCTTCAAACTAGGATTTATTAACTGTATCTGAGACTCAAGAATGTTTCAGTAGCTCTGCATGTGATGAGCCAAAGGCATAACTCAGACTGGGAACCACTAATGCCAGTGTGATAGCACCTATTATATAGAGTTCGTTCAACTTTGGGGCTTCAGGCTATCCCCCAACTCACGATAATGCTCTAAAATGTTTCTTTCTAGAAAACATAAACCATATCAAAGTAAGCTTTTTCCTGATTTATCCTTTAATGTTAGACAGTAAAAAGTCTGTACGGGACCTCTGGGTGTTTGCTATAGTACTATTATTCTGTATGTCTAAAGGGGAAATTCATCTGGGTATGACTAAGCGCTTCTTACTTTTCCTTTTTATTTTGACACAGGGTCTTTCTACATAGTCCAGATTGGCCTGGACTTGTCATGCAGCCCAGACTAGTATCAAACTGGCAATCCTTCTGCTTCAGACTCCCAAGTGTTGGGATTACAGGCAAATATCATCACACCTGGCTTACCCACCTACTTTTGAACCTCCCACTCCTTCAAACAATATTGTCTTATTTAGTATTTTATTTTTATTTTTCTTACTTTCAGTTATGAATAGATTAGTTGTGAGTGCTTACGATTGTTTTGTCTTCTCACATGGTCTTCTGTCGTGACCTGTAAAAGCCAAAATGAAGACTTAAAAGTCTAAGGTTAGTGAGTGATGGTTTTGATTCTTAACAGATTTTCCAAATCTTTCCTTCTTCCAAACTACTTCCAGGGTTTTAAAGGTAGACTCACATGCTTTCTACTATAACTGTTCATATGACAATGAGGCACATTGAGAGCTGTATCAGTGAGATCTCTGGTTCTAATTTCTCTTGGTTGTAACCATTCAGAAAGTGGCCATTCAGAAATTTGTCATTATTTGGCTACGACTTACTTTATTCCATAGTTAGTACTTTTCTTTTCATTAAAATTTGAAGACATTTTTGTGTGGTGTGTTCCTTATATCATTGTACTCTTGGAAATAATTTGTGTTGACATTATTTTTCTTTCTTTCTTTGCATAGGAAGTTATGTAATTTTTGGTTCTTTATCTTCTCCTGTTCTAATAGACTACAGAGACCAAGGCCTGTATTATATAATCTGTCATGTGGTTTAAGATATTACCCTAATACTAGGATGGGTATGGTCTGGAGAAATTAGTCACTAAAAGTTAACCAGCCTAAGCAGTTCAATTTGTTTGTGTGTTACCAACCAGAAATATCCCATTTTAAAAAATATTTTCTAAGTGATCAGTATCATAGTGTTAGACACAAACATGTTCTAGAAACATGTCATAATAAAATAAATCTCAAGTTTTGACATCTCAGAGAAGTATAGTTGACACCTGACATCAAGGGAATTGGGAAAGGATACTTTGATCCCTTCAAAGAGTTTTTTTATGCTTTAGATGATATTGAACAGTATTACTTATTTGGACATTTGGCCTCAAGGTTAAGGCTTCTTGGTATCAGGTGACCCAAAGGGTGTTACATTAGATGTTTAGGTTTCTTATTATGTCAACAAATATCTACTATATTTTAGGTACTGTTCTGCACATCAGAAATTATAGAAATTACATTAAAGAGACATAAATCCTACTCTTATGGGACATAAGTCCTAGTGAGTAAGATAGGCAAAAACAGATAAAGAAACGGCCATATTTTGGTCAGGTCATGATAAATACTAGGGACAAATAAAGATGACCAGATGACTAGAGTTGAATAGAGTAAAACTGAAGGTCATGTTAGAAAAAAATCAGGATAATGTTTTATATTCTGTTCCATTTAAACAAAATGTTTTATTTATCCAGTGCTGAGTGTGGGTAAGAAACTACCCAAATAACTTTCTCTACATAATTATTTGAGAGTCTGTATGCTACATTTTTACCTTGAGTTTTTAAGTGAAATTTAGTATAGTAAAAGCTCTAAGAAAAGCTTCAGTAAAGAATTCAGTGAATTTTCTTTTGTTTGTTTCTTTTTCTTTTTTGAGATAAATTCTTGTTTTATAGCACAGGCTTTCCTGAAACTCACTACATAGCCAAGGCTGACCTCAAATCTGTGGTGATCCTCCTGTGTAAGGCTCCAGAGTGCTGGGATTACAGGCAGAATCCACCATATCTAGCCCAGTTACCTTTCTTTTTATTGCTTTTATTAGCATATATTAATTATATAATAAAACTTCATTATGGCATTTCCACATATTTTGATTATGTTCACCCCCTTTACCATCTTCTGTCCCTTTCCCACTCCCACTGATCACCTTGCTCTTCCCATCTAGTCCTCCTTTAACTTTCTATTAAAAATATTCTTTCACTCTTTGATACTTTCATACATGTATACAATGGGCTTCAATTGTTTTCACACTGTCTTCCCTAATGTCTCTTCTCTCTCCCATTGAAACCCTTCTTTACAACATATTCTACTGTTCTTCTCCTATGATCATTTTTTTTTAACAGTTTTGTGAGTTTCGTTAGGGATGCTTATAGAGACATGGGTAAAAGTTAATATAACACATGGGTACTTACATGAGATTACACCAATAAATAAAATGTATTTTTCTTCCCATCAACTATTAATTATATATCTAGCTCATTCTTCTGTCCTTGCTATGGATACAGTCTTGTGCTACATAGTTAGGATGCCCTGGGGCCCAGCAGAATCACGGGCACTCAAAGACCAATTCACCTAGACTTTTGTAGATATATACAATAGAGTGACATATTGAGAAGATTTCCCTTATTGGGATTTACAGACAAATTTTGATTCATTTGTTGTTAACCAGAAATTTAAAAAGACTAATTTCTTATTTTCTATTTATTCTAAGCAGCTTTCAAAGGTTGCCACTAAGTGAATGGGTGGGGTAGGTCCAAGGTAGTTTGATGCTTTAAGTCAAAGTACAGAGCTCATCTGTCAGAAAGAGTAGTGAGATTATACTGTGTAATATATAGGCTCCATTTATGGGTATACTACTTACTTTACCATTGCTTTGATAAAATACCACGACTAGAAACAACTTAGAGAAGAGTCTCTTTGTACTTACAGTTTCAGAGTGATAATTCATAAAAGGTAGGGGAGGAATGGCTATAGATTTGTGAAACACCAAGAGATCACATCTCAGCCACACAAAGGAAGCAGAGAGAGTGGCAGGAAATGGGGTGAGGCTACAAATCTTCAAGATCCATCCTTGGTATTATACTTCTTCCAGTAAGGCCATATTTCCTAAAGGTTCCAAAACCTCTCCAAACACTGCCAGTAATTATGAATCAAGGGTTCAAATACATGAAGTCTATGGGGGGACATTTCTCATTCAAACTACATTCCACTCACTGGCAGCCATAGGCTCATGACCATATAATAATGCAAAATGTATTTAATCCAACTTCAAAAGCCCCATAGTCTTTAACAGTCTCAGCACTGTTCAAAAGTCCAAAGTCTTTTCTGATGGTCAAGACAATCTCTTAACTGTAGCCCTCTGTAAAATAAAAAAGAAAACCACAGATTTCTAACATATAATGGCACAGAATATACATTCCCTTTCCAAAAGGGAAGAAATAGGGGCACAGTGAGGAAATACTGTACTGAGGAAGACCAAAACTCAGCAGAGCAAATCGTGAAATCCTGCAGCTCCATGTCTGGTGTCTGAGACTTCAGTTTTGAAGGACTTAGATGTCTCTTCCCCTCCAGCTTTGCTACCTGCAACATACATCTCTCCCATGGGCTGGTTGCCCTCCCTGTATGCAGCTCTCCTTGGCAGATGTCTCATGAATGTGGCATCTTCAACATCTTGAGCTCCCCACTACAACCTAAGCTTCACATCAGTGCCTCATGTGATGGCCTCTACTGGCCTCTAAGGGTCTTCTTACAGAATCTCCACCACTACCACACATTTTCTGGCTTCAGAAATTCTCTGAAATTGTAGAGGAAGTATCCATAACACCCTCACTCTTGCAGCAAGTTCAGCTGCCAACTTGGGCTGAACCTTCATATCCTTGAACTACATTTATAGCAGGTTTTTATGCAGTTGCATTTTAGGAGCAGCAAACCACTTAGGCTCTTTTTCACAGTTTGGAATCTTAGATGAGTTGGGTCTTGCCTTGAGGGCACCCTTCCCACTGTTCCATTGCAGTGTAGGAGGTTGCTCCTTAATGGTGTTAATCATAACAATTACTACCTCTCTTCTAGTACAGGCGTTGGATGCAACATTAAGCCTCCTAGAGTTCTTTTTCTCTCCAAACTGTACATTTTGTATTTCTTTCTGTAACAAATACTCTTTCACATTGTTGACCTGTATAAGAGTAATCTATAAAAGCTATGTCACCAACAAAATGTTATGCTTTTCTGAAATTTCTCCCACCAAAGAAATTAGTTCATTACTTTTTCATTTAGCTTCAGGCAAGTTCTTAAGACACAGGCACAAGGCAGCAGCTAAATTCTTTGCCAAAATATTACACAAATGACCTCTACCCCAATTCCTTGTTCCCCTCTGAAACTTCTTGAACTTTGTCTGTTCTGCCCACACTACTCTCAGCACTACTGTCTTTCAGGCTTCTACTAGAAAGGCCTGTTAATGTCTGCTTACAGAATTCAGCTGTTTGTTACTTCAAAGTTTAAAGGCCTTCCACATTCCTCCACAAAACAATATGGTAAGTTTCTTCATAGCAATATCTTACTTTCTGGTACCAATTTTTGTATTAGTTACTTTTCTGTTGCTTTGATAAAATAACATGACCAGATATAACTTCGAGAAGAAATTTCATTTGGGCTTACTGTTCCAGAGAGAGATTCCATAACAGCGGGGAAGGCATGGCAGCATGAATCTGGAGCACAAAGCTGAGAGCTCAAATCCAAACTTTACAAAAGAAACAGAGAGAATGGTAAGAAATGGGGCAAGGTTATAAACCCTCAAAGTCCACCTTCATTTATGTACTTTCTCCAGCATGGCTGCACCTCCTAAAAGTTCCATAACCTTCACAAACAGAACCACCAGATAGGGACCAAGTGTTCAAACACATAAAGCCAATGGGGGCATCTCTTATTCAAACCAACACTTTGGGGAAGAGAAAACTGGTAGTGCTTAGGTTTCTCCAAAACTGTTATATATCTCTTTAAAATCTTTTCTATATTTTTGGGTGCTGCTTTTTTTCAGGATTTGTTTTATGAACAAATGAAGTCATTTTTAAATGTAAAGAATCTTTGAAAAGTCTCTATGTTTAGGTATTGGCTCACTTTCAGAAACATTAGCTTACTGCTTCCCAACATGATTGTACATAATTATCTGGAGTGGTTGCTTGAAATGTGGCATCCAAGGTCTCTCTCCAGTAAAGATTATGGTTCTCTAACTTTTCTGTCTGGCCATTCTATCTGTATTTGTGATAAATTCCAGGTGATTTGGATGATTCCTGGTTGCTCCAGCAACTACTCTAAGATAAATCTTAGCTTATTTCTGCATTCTCCCAACCCCATCCCAGAGGCCTCAGTTCTGGAATACTGCCATTAAGCATCATCTGATTCACTAACACTTGCATTTCAACTCCAGGAATGCTTCTTCCATGGTAAGTTTGACTCTACTGAATCGTGCAGTAGAAAAGCTATGTTAGTTTCTTATTGGGCCTCTACTATTTGAATACAAGATATCTTCCTCCATTTTCTCAGATAATAAATCTTCAAAAGGAGATAATTATTACATAATTTAGTTTTTAAGAAGCTATGAGATTCAAGGCCAGAGAAAGATATTTTATGCTTTTAAAGCAGAGTTATTAATGAAGCCCTTAAGACCTTTGTAACTGGAAAGATTTCTCAAAAGGTGCCACCTTAGGGGATTCAGAATCTAATTTTAGAATAAAGTTTCAAATGTTTGCCCTCAAAACTCCAAAACTGTGATTGGTAATTTCTATAATAATATAAAAATCAAATTGAATCTGTCTGTATAATAATCATTTAATATTCTAGGCAATTTAGTTTTAAAGAGGAACTGTCAGTCTTTTGACAAGTTTCAAACCTAACTTACTCAAGTCAAGCATCAAGTTTGTCCCATCAATTTTTGTAGTGTTACACCTGTGAAGGAGCTTGGTAACATTGTCTTAGGGTCATGAAAATATTAACTGAGTGAATGAGCAGACAGGGAAATTTTTTCTTGTTTTGTATTTTATTTTACTTTCTGAACATAGAATATGGCACCTGAATATCATTACATTGTCTTGAAATTTCAATACACAAATGCCATTTCTGTACTCCAAGGAACCCCAAATATTAGAAAATGACTCAACAATATATCAATGATATCTCATAGGTTAAAAAGCGAGCTAACTCCCTATAACTTTATTTTCTGTCTTCATCCCTATTAGTTTTTATAGAGATTTTCTTGGCAATCACTGGTTACTGCTTATACTATATAAATAGAATGTTCTAGTAAGAGAATGTCATAAACTGGCAATAGATGTAACATTTATATTATGATTTTTAAATTCCCTTGTTTAAGATATAAATTGGGCTGGAGAGATGGTTCAGTGGTTAATAGCATTGCCTGCTCTTGCATAGAACCTAGGTTTGGTTTCCAGCACCAGTGCCCTCTTCTGTTCTCTGTGGGAATTGCATGCATGTGGTGCACTTACATGTATGTGCAACACTAATAAATTAACAATAAATACAATAAATAAATAAATGATATAAAACAAATATATTAATCAGCATTTATTTCACTTAAAAATTATAATTCATGTCAGTAATTCTATATCCTTTATTCATTACAAGGTGAGTGTGTGTGTGTGTGTGTGTGTGTGTGTGTGTGTATTTCTGTCATATCACAGAGAAAATGAGGATGGAGTAGTATTGGTCTGGCTACTTAAAATGGAATGGGTGAAACATGGATTGGAGGAGCCTTGTTAAACCAGACTTCAGACATATCCACAGCTCAAATTTGAAACTGAGCTGTCTGTACTATGCTGGATAGCTTTAGTTGATAACCTCACACACCTGGGTAGAGGGAATTTCCTCTATTGGACTGGTCTGCGGCCATGTCTGTAGGGCATTTTCTTGATTGTTGTGATGTGGGACGTCTCAGACCACTGAGTGGCGCCACTCTGGGCAGGTGGTCTTGTGTTGTATAAGAAAGCAGGTTGAACAGGGTCCAGGAGAGCAAGCCAATAAGCAGCATTCTTCCATGGTCTGTCCTTCAGATCCTGCCTCCAGTTTCCTACCCCAAGTTCCTGCCTTAGCTTCTTCCTTCAGTGATGAACTGTGACCTGAGAGATATAAAAATAAACACTTTTCTCCCCAAGTTGGTTTTGGTCATTGTTTTTCTCATATCAATAGAAAGACGCTAAGATACCAACTAAGGTACATATTGAACTTGTAAAATGAACTGAACAACAGCTTTTAGAATGGAATTCACTAGCCTTTGTAAACAACTTGTGAAACTATTGCCATTGTTTCCTTAAACTGTGTGTACTCAGTCCCTTATAAGACATTTCACCTTTGCCATACTAATCATAGTTCTTGACAAGCAGGGCATGTAATCAACATCTTTACTTTGAAGTTTGGGCTATAAAATCAGCTACCATCTTGTAACACCTAGGAGCACTTTTTCAAAACTGTTTAAATTTTCTTTCTTCTTGATTGTGATCCTACTGAACTCCAAGTAAACACAATTCTTTGCTCTGTACTATAAAGGTTTTATCATAATTCCTATCCATAGCCTTTACATAAATGTTGGTTTAAGTCAATAAATTATTCTTTTGAAATTATTTATTTAGTGTGTATGCATGTACATGTTTGTGTGGGTGCATGTACACCACAGCACATGTGTTCAGGTCAGAGGGCAACTTACAGGACTCAGTTCTCTCTTTCTACCACATGGGTCCTAGGGATTGAGCTTGGCATGAGGCTTGGCAACAAGAACCTTTACTCATTGCGCCACCTCACTGGCTCAATAAAGTATTCTTAACTTGGTTATATTGTCTGTAATTCAATTCATATAATGGAAAAATAAATTACTCATGCCTGTGTAGTTAGATCCCCCATTTTATTGATTATTCTGAGATACTTTGAGACAATAGCATCTTAAGAATAAATTTCAGGTTCTAATTATATCTTCCTGTGATGGTTAACCCTGATTTTCAACTTGATTATATATGGCATCATGAGACACACCTCTTGATGAGCCTGTGAGGCTGTTTACAGTAAGGATTAACCAATGAGGAAGACTTTCCTCCATAGTGGGAAGAACCTTCTGGAAAAAGACCAGAAATAAAGAGGTCTGAAGGAAAAGAAGTGTTTACTTGCCTACCATAACTTCTTTCTGGTGAGTGTATCTATCCCACCCTTCTCTGACATCGGTACCCACCGACCATGCCTTTCCAATGTGGACTGAAGTTCAGCTGTACTCTAGTAGTTCTCCAGGCAATCATTGCTAAATTGGGATTGCTAGAGCATTCAGCCTCGTGAATTGGGCAGCTACTGGATTCTTGGCTTCTCCAGTGTGTAGGCAGTCAATGTTGAACTATTCAGCCTGTTAATCCAATCTAATAAATCCTCTTTTGTAAAATATATTAATTCATTTGTCTCATTCCTCTATATAACCCTGACAAATATACATCTCTTCCTATAGTTATTGCATATGTTTTAATGTATCTCATACTTTAATAGTAAACTTTAGTCAGAGGTGTTCCAGAGACCCCCTCAGAACAAAATAGTCTACTTCCATTGCTCTGGGTTGCCCACCAGAAGGTGATGGTATGGCCCTTTAGCTGAAGACACCACATATATTGGTCATAGCACATGGACGAATCAAGTCAGACCTGACGAGAAAGTTTCCTCCCCACTGATTAGCTGTCATAATACTGGGAGGTATTATTCAGCTTGCTGAAGGAAATTGTCATCAACAGTCTTACCCAGTTATGAACTCTGTGAACTGCAATAACAACCAGTGCGGCAAGACACACCCATGGGTGAAATAGAGGCACAAATATTATGAAAATCACCAATAACTTTCTGATTGTTTCTGATTAGTTTTAAGGCCTGCTCCAGAGGAGGAAACACATGCTTAGTAATGCACATTTGGCCAAGAACCTATGGTTGGGGACTTTACAGGCCCTATAGTTGAGCCTTTTCGCTAAATGAGTTAGAGTTACTCATTTTGGTAAATGAACATAGTTATCAAACTGTCCAACAAATTTGTATCTCTTTCTTGACTGGCAAATTAGTGAAGATCTCAGACCTCATCAGAGAAGTTTCTCTGTGCAGTGGATGATGGCTAATGTAGAAACTCACCACAGGTCAAAGTGCAGAGAACCAGTGTCACCTGATGGCTCAGCCACAAATGGGACATCAATATCACAAGCCTCTCCAAGGTTCAGGGACCATGTCAGAAGAGGGGGCAGAAAGATTGTAAGAGACAAGTCAGGGAAGACTGGAGTGAAACAGTGTCTTCTAGATATGACAGGACTACTACTTATGGATGCATAGTAGCTATGATTACCTGCACAAGATTCGCTCGATCAAGCCAGTCAACATTCTAGCAAGAGTGGGATAGTGGTTCATGGGCCCCAACCTTTTGCTGATGCGGTATAGATAATTTATGACTTCTGGTGGAGAGAGAGTCATTTTTCTTTAAAAATATGGCTCCTCGTAGGTTTACCACATTCCAGTGGATGATTCCATACTCCAACAAATATGTACAACACAAATTGGCATTGATGGTTTATTAAATTAAAAGAAAAGTACAAGATGGTGGGGTGTGTAGGGAGGTAGTGGTGGGGGGATATGAGAGGAGTTAAGGGGAAGAGTTGAGGGTGAATATGATCAAAATATATTGCATGGAATTCTCAAAGAAAATAAAAATATATTTTAAAAAGTAAACTTTACCAAAACAGTATGTACCAACTACCTGGCCCTGCTCGAACACTTTCACATGTGTTATCTCTGTTATTGCTAGCTATGACTCCATGTCTACTCCATTTTGCAATCTGTACTCTATGTTCATTTATTCTTTTAATAAGAAATGTACTCATATTGAGAACCAACTGCATACAAGCTTCTTTACCGTGCCTTGGAGTAAGCAAGTGAAGAGATAAAAACAAAAGGAATGACTCAGCAGAAGGTTACAACTCAACTTATCAAGAGTATACCTAAATGTAGCAGGTGTGAATGTTGGGAAGTATTGGTGCTCAAGGGGACTATTGTGTAATCCTTCCTTTAGAATGAGTATGTGATTTTGCATTTCCTGTATTTTCCTATCCTCTTATCCATCTCCACTCAAACATCTAACCCCAATACTTAATAAAATTGGATTTTCTTATATTAGATTTCCTTAAAATAGAACATGTGGGCCATGAAAAGCCCAAATAAGGAACTTGGTGAAGTAGAGAAAGGATTGGGTATTTGTAACATTTTTATGTGAGGAAAGATGGTCCTAGTATTGTTTTAGTGCTGCACAGATCTTTTATCCATCACACAAACTAGAGTTTGTGATTAGGAGTTAGCAGCCTGCAAACTGAACCCAACAGGGTTGCCGAAAGGCAGTCAGCTGCAAAGGAAAGCACAGTCAATTATGGGTTTGAAAGAATAAAAGTTTTCCCTAACCACTCAGGATTGCATAATCAAATCCGTGTCTGTCAATTGCTAGATTCAGATCATGGAGTTTGTCTGTGATTACATAATCTGAAACTCAGAATGTGCAAAAAGTAATGCTTGGGAAAATGAGCATGGTGCTATACAGATTTTGAAATTACTTTTCATAAGTTATCTCCAAATAATAAATGTAGGGAGGAGAGGAACCAGGCAGGAAGCAACAGGTATCTTGCTAAAGAAGAAAATAAGTATTTTCTTCTTACTGTTTCTTCCATGAAATGGTAGATATAATCATGATAATTTAAAAAATCTGGCAAGAGAGCTTGCCTCCATCACTTGCAAGTGAGAGTTCAATAAATAATATTTTCTAAAACCTCTACATTTGTCCAAACTTCCACGTATAATTCATCCTATTTGGTATATCCCTTTCCTTTAACGGGCTTAATGATTTTCTTGGCTTCTCTGGGTTTTGCCACTTGTGCAATGTCAATGGGGGAAAGGTGGTATAGATAAGGTGGAGCAGGAAATCTTTCATATTTGACCAAATGATGAACACATTTATGCCATTGACTATGTACAGAAGATATCCGTTCAGACACTTTATGTAACATACTGTTGACTGTTGTTGTCAAGAAAACCATTATCCACGATGTATAGAACTTACTTTCTTGCTCTAAACAAAACTTTTATGGTAGCTATATTGGAAAAACACTGCTGACATAAATTTCATGTGAAGATAAAAATGTGCTTGGAGAGGGTGTAATTTTCTATGGATATATAGATTTCAGAATTCAAATCTTGACAAATTGATCAGGTGGCTAGGGAGAGCTTAATTTACTTTTTAAAAAGGTGATAAAAATAACCCAAGGGCTGTAGACTGAGATAAAAATAAATGTTCTACATAATGTATTTGATTTAATTTATGATGTCTTTTCTTGTGTCTGTTCTTAACAGACTGGAAGGATGTGGGGCTACAATGTCAGTGAACCCTGAATCCAGCCAGCATAAGTAGTGTTAATTCCTGACTGTTAGAGTATTCCTTCAGCATGAATGTAAGAGGTACAATGGATACTGTAAGGCATTACTCAGATCTACTTCAAGGAAGCATTTTCTGGGAGTGAGATCAGTGGACAACCTGTATAAGGAGACAGCAATAGAGCTTTACTGGGATTTTTAGTTAGTCTTAATTTTTTGACAGTTTCTTACTAATACACAATGTATTGTCATTGTTCAGATGAACTGCTTTGCAGTCTTCCCTCTTCCATAGGTCATCCCTATCTCTCACCTTCTCAGTACTTCAACCACCCTTCGTAGTCTTAGCCCCTTGTAATGTCTGCCCTCATTCACTAGCTGAGAAACTCTTCATTTGACTTGTACTCTTACAGCTCTGGCCTGAAGTATTGGGACCATTTACTTTTGGTGGTTCTCAAGAACGCTGAGCTTGTTTTTTGGTGTTACAGCTCTATGCTATGAGCCCATAGCTCCTGCTGACTCTCTGGAACTTGTCAGCTTTCTCCTTACTCCTTCTTCTGCCACCACTGTGGCCACCAGGCCACCGTTGAGGTTGGAAGCTCTGGGTATTTGTCTCCTCTTTGTTCCAATAGCTCTGTGCACCCTATCCAGAATAAAGGCTGTAAGTGGGCAAAAGAACACTTGGGAGAATTGTTATTGGGGTCTAATGTTGTAACACCATGGAGTAGTACACAGGATAGAACTTTCCCAGAGTAACCTGAATACAGTGGAAAACAGCTTACTTATGTAGGTAGAAGCCCTCATTGTATGCTTCCACATGGATTGTATTTCTACCCATCACAACAACACATGTGCATGAGGTCCAGTTCCTCTAATCACAAACATCAGTTAATCAAGCACAAGACTTGCACTGCAACAATTACTGGCTTTTTTCTGAGTCATTCAGGAGGTACTTCCTTCCTGCTACAAATAGAGCAGGGCCTTCAAAATGTCACCTATTTTTGTCTTTCCCAGAGTAGAGCTTTCCACAGCTGGTATATTTTGGTGGTTGTGACTTCAGCAGAAGCTATGGTATTCCTTACAGCTGGACCATAGTTTCCTAGCTGTACCTATGAAGTATTCAAAGCAGCTGGGATGCCATAAAGATCTGCCCCCATACCATTTTCAAAAAGAGGAGGTGGTCCATTGGTTGATTGCTGACCATTGACCATAGCTGAGCACAAGGGAAGAGAATGCCAGCTGTCAATCTAAAGATTAAATTGGCCTGAACCCAACAGCTTAGCTTATTTGAAAGAAAAGTAATTATTGAAGTGTGCTTATAATGAAGTCCTATCATTAACATTGACATTCTTAAAATTATTTAATGGTGATTGACTCCTAATCAAATATAATGAGGGAGGGATTGGTTGCTCTGATCAATTTGAATGGGATGCCTCCATTTCTGTACGGAATGTAATTGGTTCCTGAGGGTTCCATCAGATATCATGTAGGTTTACAAAGACAAAGAAGTAATTGTCTGATCAGACAAGCTATATCTTTATCTGAGACATGTCTCACGAGGTCAGGAGACAGAGGAAAAGGTAAATGCTAACTTGTGGCAACAAATCCTCAGGACTAAATCAAACTGTTGTGGTCAACCATATTCCCTCTGACACTGTCTGCCTCCTTTATACAACCTAATTAGTATAAACCCAGGAATTTTGAGTTGGACTGGGAAGAACAGCAGCCATCATTTTCTCAGAGGCTGCTTGCAGTAAATAAAATATTCAGTTGATACACCCCTTGAACATTGGGTACTAGACCCATTGTGACCAGTTTTATGATTCCTCTCTAAGTGAGCCTCTATCTGAAGACAAATGTTTTCTGGAAGAGACCTTGTCATAAACAGGCTTATTAGGCAGACAATGGGATATGTGGAGATCTCAGAAGGGGGAAAATATAGGGGTCAGTAAGTGTTAATTTCAAACAAGCATCTTTGCCAAAATAAAATAATTACTGTATCTAGATAAAGCAGACTAAGTTGGAACAAGCAAATGTTCTTGGCAGGAAGTCGATCACATGCTGCACAATTCAATTTATGGGCAGCTACAGACAGCTTTAAAATATTCTTTTGGCTTAATGTGATGTTGAAATATTGAACCCCTTTTGTTAAACATTTATTAAAAATCCAAAAATACCAATAAGTGGATTACCAATTTATTTGTCTTATTCTTAAGTAATCGCTCTTCCTTTCTGTCAAATTCCTCTTTCAGAAGTGTCATTTTTACATTCCTCAATACATTGGGCAGGTAAATTTCTTTCCCATGATCCATTACTAGGGATCTGACATTCCCCTCCCTATGCATAGGGGTGCTAGCTCAAAGGTGACCTGAAAGGAAATTACAACCAACATTTAACATAGATCTATCATGCTCTAACAACGGAATATCTTCCTTGATGCTCACGATACTGCTAGTCCTTTTCCTTCTCAGTTGAACTCTCTCTAGTGGACTGCATTGTGTCTTCACTTTCACACCTGTATTCCCTCTTCATTCCACTGTAAACTGCTCCTTCTAGCATTATTAATGGGAACTGTACTTGCCAAGGTCAATACTCTTACTGGCCAGTGTCATCCACTCATCACCTATGTACTGCTGATTCCCAGAACTGTATTTTTAGCCACAACATCTCCTTAAATGTCAGGCTTATGTATTCAGTGCTCTGCCAGCATCTCCAGCTGAATGTCTCACAGGCAATTCAAACACTATGTTCAAAATAAAAGTCATCATCCCCCACTTCTCAAATCCATTCGTTCTGATGTCTATTTTGTTACCCAGTTGAAAAGTCATGTTTTATTTCCTTCTTTATTTTACTACCAGCATCTAATGTATCACTAAGGCTAATCAACTTTCTTTCCTGGATATTCTTTGTGTCTGTCCTATTTACTCTATCCCTATTAATATGCTCTCATTTTAACTTCTGAACCATAATAAGAGTTTCCCAAATGACTTCTGGTATTACCACCTTCCATATATTCTCCGTACTGGCACCTGGGATTTTTCTCTAGAATGACATCTGACCTTCTCACTTCTCTGGTTTAAACTGCAAAGCTTCCCCATTACCTATGAAGTAAAGTACAACATTCCAAATATGGCATGTGACCCTATCTTGCCTTACTTTTCCAGCCGTACCTTGGAAATGTTTTTATTCTTTCATTTAGCCATTTCTTGCTTTTTATACTTTGCATATATTATCCATTTTGTCTTGAGTTTCTTTCCCTACACCTACCAGGCTGTGATGGATTGAATGAAAACGTCCCCCATAGGCTTCAAGTATTTGGACACTTTGTCCCCAGTTGGTGGTGTTATTTTAGAGGTCTTAGATGGTGTGGCCACCCTGGAGGAAGCCCATCACTGGGGGTGGCCTTGAGAGTTCTTAAGCCTTGCCGGATCTTGGGTTGCTCTCTTGCTTCCTGTCCTGGCTTGAAGATGTGAGAACTCTGCTTTCTGCTCCTGCCCATAGCAACCTCCTGCCACCATGCCTCCCCACCATGATGGACTGTAATTCCCCTGGAACCATAAACTCAAATTCCTTTTATAAGCTGCTTTGGTCAGTGTTTCTATCATAGCAAAAGAAAAGTAACTAATACACAGGCCTATGCCGAGAGTGACTTTTCTGTTGCTGTGGTAGAAACACTGACCAAAGCAATTTATAGAAGAAAGACTTTATTGAGCTTACAGTTCCAGGGGAATTATAGTCCATCATGGCAGGGATGCATGGTGGCTGCAGGAGGAGTGGAATCTAAGA
>NW_008339433.1:49489-133393 GCF_000622305.1 Nannospalax galili
GTTGTTTGTTTCCTAATATATAAAGTGGGGAGAATATTAGTTATGTGGATTCCATGACATATATAATTCATATAAAATGTGACAGTACTTTACACAAAATTAATTCTCAATAAGTGTTATTTTACTGTTATTATAATTATTGTTATTTCTAATTTTCCCTATCTAGACTTACTCCTCCTTCTTGGGCTAGATCATCAGAATTTTTTCTTGTCACAACACCTGTTGAAGTAAAATGACACAAGTTGCTACTTCACCCAAAAGCGGCGTTTTTACTCTGCCCCTTCTTAACAGCTCAATGGATCCTAGCAAAAGGCCATTGAGCGGGTTTTAAAAGGGGAGATCATTTTTTGAAAAAAAAATAAAAATTTGTGTATAATTGTGTGCATGCATGGTGTGTGTGTGTGTGTGTGTGTGTGTGTGTGTGTGTGTGTGCCTGCCCATTCCATAGCTTACATGGAGGTCAGAGGACAACTTTGTATAGTCAATTCTCATCTTCCACCTTTATGTGGCTTCCAGAAATCCAGTTTAGATTATCAGGATTGCAAAGAAATTGCTTTTATTTGCTTGGCCATTTCAAGAACCCTGGTCATCAGATAATATATATGTATATGTATATAATGTGTATGCACATACATGTGTACAGAACATTTAAATATTTTTATTTTGATTTAGGCTAGAATAAAAAAATCAATTATCCCATCTAGATCAAGAAAGTAAAACTGACTCATTCTAAGTAGCAATTGCTATCAAAGAACCATCATCTCAAAGAATCAAAAAGTAATTTTATGCTAAACATTCAATGCAAAAATATCAAATAATGCCTAAATAGTGTAAAAAAACTGGAGGGAATCATATTAGTCCAAAAACTTACTGAAAAATTACACATATAATATCTGTGCATGAGTCCATGTGTATAGCTGAAGGCTACATAACAAGAAACAGAGCCAGATAAGAGAAACCTCTCTGAGTTGTTGTCCAGGGTAGTCCAAGAGACTCTCAAAATTACACAAGAAATTGCCACAGACTCCCAGAACTTGAAAGTAAGACCCTATTGCTGAAGACAGGACATACTTCGGACACAGGATTTGGAGCAATGGAGCTGGAACTGACCTGGAATCCACATCCCCTAAAGGGTAGCTCTCATAGTTTCAGAGAGCATTATGCAAGTTCCTTAGTGAGAATATCAATTGATGGTCCAGTCCCAGCTTCACAGCCCGATAACCACAACAATGTCTGGCACAGCAAACTATATTGGGGCAGTAGTGTCACTTTTATCTTGGGGATAATCAGCAGCTACTGAATTGGACTTAAAGCCCACTCAATGGGAGGAAACACATTTGTGGTATGGTAAACATAGTCAAATACACATGACTGGAGAGGGCATAGATCTTAGCAAAAAATCCCAAGAATGTCCCATCCCTAGACAAATGTAATTTCTTCCTTTGTGAAAAATATAGATCCTTATATTTACAGATAAGTACAGATAAGTCAACATTCATCAAAGAAGTTTCTTTTGCAACAGATGGGGATTATTACAGAGTTCCACAACTGGTCATGCACAGAAATTGTGACTTGCCCAACCCTAAGTGACCCATCTGCAATGCAATCTCCACACTTAAGACTCATGGAATATAGTGGAACAAGGGGTAGAGAGAATACTAATGCATCTCTCAACTCTCATCAGTGAAACTCCCTCATGCAACAGATGGCCATGAACACAAAGGGACACAAATGATCAAAGTTTAGAGAATAAGAGTCTGCAGAATGTGGGTCCTTGGACAGGACTACTATATTAAACTCCACCCACCAAGGTCTCAGGGACCATTGCAGAAGAGGGGTCAGAAGGATTGTAAGAGCCAGGGGAGAAGATGTATGACCACATGGAAATAGAGTTACAGGTTCCTGGGATATTGCTTATATGAACCTACAGCAATGGTGTCAGCATGCATAAGACGCACACAAACTCAAGTAGACAAAAACCCAGCATAGAACTGTGGAAATGGGCAGCAGGCCCCAATCTTAGCTGATGAACTATTGGAATCTGATTAATGCTGGGTGAGGAAGAACTGATCTTCTTAAAGGAAGGACTAGGTAGGCTGACTAGACCTCAGTGGATGAACTTACACTGATTGATATCTGGGACACTTACTTGATTCCATAGGCCTTACCACAAATGGCAGAAAGCAAAAAGTCCTGTGGGGGTGCTATGGGAGGCTAACAATGGGGAAGAGTGTATAAAACTAATCAAGATGTTCTGTATGAAGTATATAAAAATTCAATAAAATTTCCCCCCCCCAAATCTTCATTTTCTCAGATAAATTTATTGATCAAATAGGGATTGGATACCTACTATGTGTGCTATCTTTGAAACGTGAAATATCCCACATAAGCTTACATGCCTGAACACTTGGTTCCAAGCTGGTGGTGCTATTTTGGGAAGTTATGAAACCTTTGTGAAGTGAAGATTGGCTTGACAATGTAGGTCACTAGTAGTAGGCCTTTAGGGTTATAGCCTAGCTCTCTTTCCTGTTGATTTTTGTTTTCTTCTTGTTTCAAAAGTATTTGAAGAGAGAAGGAGAGCTAGGCCTATGCTCCTAAAGACTCAGTCTTCCTTGCCATGGTGAACTATGCCTTCAAACCATTTTGCATAGAAGGTGATATTTCCAATTCTGTGATGATGCTGTTGCTATTCCAGAAAAAATTTCAAAGAAAAATTAAACCTTATTTTTTTGGCCTCTTTTAAACTGTTTTATGCACTTAATTAATTTATATTGTATGCATGGTGTGTGTGTGTATGTGTATGTGTACACTGTGTATGAGTTTGTGTGCCACAACACACAAGTAGAGGAAGAGGACAGTTTGCATGAGCTCGTTCTCTTCTACCATATGGGTCCTGGGGATCAAATTAAGGTCATCAAGTTTGACCACAATTGACCTTACCCTCTCAGCAACCTTACCAGCCTGACCTTTAGACCCTTGATAGAAAGATCAAACACAATTTTCTAGAAAATGAGCACATCTTCCACTATATAGCTAATGGCCTGGCTTCCATATGAGATTATAGTGCTAAGTTGAGGTTTGGGCCTATAAAGAAGAAAATACATTCAGACTATGTAAAACCCCATATATGAATCCACAATACTTATGACAACATGCACATGACCTGCGCAAACATCAAACCGGAGTCCAGCGTAGATGAGGTAGGTGGGCAGGAAACTCTACCCTTACCTGAAGATCTATTGGCTATTAATAAATGCTAGGAGAGGGAGAATCAGCTTTCCTTCTTGGTGTGATGCCTAGTAGGCTGGCCAGACTCCAAGGGATAAACCTACACTCAAAATCATTTAGGAAACACGGATTAGATGCAATAGGCCTTAAAATGACAAATAAAAATAGAGGACATAAAGTCAGGGGGGTATAGAAAGATTGGGGTGAACATGGGGAGGGGTTGTGAACATGATCAAATACATTGTATGAAATTCTCGAATCAATAAAACAATTTTAAAACTAAAGATATTTGTAATACAGGCTAGGAATGTTTGATTTCAAACAGCAGAAGCCAATGAAACTCTAGTAATCTTACAAACTTTGTTAGCATAACAGGAATAGTTTGCTTAGGATGTTGTTGTGACTGTTCTGGATACCACAGCCACCATCAATATTGACTTTTATTTACTTACATTTCTGATTAAAATGCAGACTATTGACAGAACACTTGATTGCCTATATTTGTCACATGACTGCTTCCTGACTCTATTAGGGGGTTGACAGAAGGTTCTGCACTTCTAAGAATTTACAGTGACAGATCAAATGGTGAGGTAAAGCTACAAATTACTGTCCTGTTAAGCTTCCCCACAAAGTAGGAGATATGTTCCTTATCAGGTTGGGCTATTATTATGTGGCATTTATTATTACATAAATATCATAATCACCTGAACAAGTAGAATGAGTCTTAAATTAAATTTTTATGAGTGTGCCTGAACTCTGAGCTATCTATTAGAACCATCTGTCTCCCAGAACTGTGTGATAAATCTCTCTTGTCCCCTCAGCCTGTGCAGATGGAGCTGTCTCTGTCCTAACCCTGTGCTGAAAGAACTGTCCCTGGAACCCTGTTTCTCCCACTGTGTCCCCTATCAGGCCACACCCATAATTTATTAAAATGGTTTCTTCACCTTCACTGTGGAACTACAAATTTAAGTTTGGCTCCACCCTTAATCTTCACAGACCATCTGGTCGTTTCATCTCCAGTTTACATTTATCCAAGGTTACACGTCCTTCTCAACCTCCACTGTTTCTAATGGGTTAGTGTGCTGCCTGCAGTGCTTTGTTTTGATATATTAATTCATTCTCAAGCATATCTGCATTCATTCATTATCTTTTGGGTGGAGTACCAAACTGAGGTTGCCAAAGAGATGCCCTGGTCATGATATCTAAGAATATGGCTTTGTTGGGGTTAATTAAATGTCATTAGCACAGAGTATTTCCATTAATAAAAGTCATTAATACATTATTACGGCCAAAGATGATTCTGCATTGCTTCTTTTCTAAACCCATGTATCATCAAGCTTTTAATTTCTTCTTTACTGAAATGGTGCATCAAAGTTATCAAATGCACTGGCGTATTCTCAACACTCATGTTATTTGTGTTTTCATCGGCACTTGTCACAGAGGACTATTCCGTCTTCCACAAAATATGTTATTTATCTGCCTATTAAGAAACAATTCTACCAGAGCTGGAGAGATGACTCAGTAGTTAAGAGCACTGGCTGCTCTTGCAGAGGACTCAAGTTCGATTCCCACCACCCATATGGTAGCTAACAACCTCTGTAACTCCAGCTCCAGAGGAATGTGATGTCCTCTTCTGACCGCCATGGACACTGCATGACATGGGTGCACTTACATACATGTAGGCAATACACTCTTACACATAACAGAAAGAAATAATTCTATCCTCTTGTCCCTTTAAGCACTGTATTGGTCAGTTTTCTATTACTGTAAAAATGCTTGTGATAATAACTTATAGAGAAAGGTTTTATTGTAGTTCATAGTATTGGAGATGTCAGTACCTAATTGCATTTAATTTTTAAAAACTTTGTAGGGGTTAGAGGGATTGCTCAGCATTAAAGAACATGAATTGCTCTTGCAGAGAATTCAGGTCCAGTTTCCAGCACTCACAACCATCCATAACTCCAGTTCGAGGGATCTGGCATCCTCTTCTGGCTTCCGTGGGCACTACATGATATGGGTGCGCTTACATTGTCTGTGCTTACATTGTGCAGACAATACACTCATGCACATAAAATAAAAATAATATATAATATATTTCAAAAGAAATTTTTTCATAGTTGGTTTTGTCCCATTGATTTGGGACATGTAGTGAGGCTGCACACTGCTTCGGAGGCTCATGGTGGAGCAAAAGCACCTGTTTTTGCCTAGGGAACAAAAGACAGGATGATGAAGGTAGTAGTGTTTCTTCTTCAAGGGCTAATCTCTTTGAGCTGGACAGTGGCCACTATTCCCTGTTTTTTAAATATTATTTTTATTAATGCTATATTAATCTCATACAATTCTGAATGAATGTTCCCAGAAAAATCTTGCATCTTGAACTGAACTTACTGTAAGGAAAACAAACTGATTTGCCCTTCAATGATTATGGAGTTTGGAATGTTGCAGATCCAGAGCCTTTTGCAAAATTACCTTGGGCCATGATTAGCCCTTAAACAGCCACTCCTTGCCCACCACTATTTCTGAATTAACGCCTTGTGACTAATAGAATGTATTAGCTTAACAGTTCATTCCCACCAGTCAAAAGGCTAAGAATGTCATCATATAGCATCTGATAACTATAGTAGAATTCCCTCTGCTTTGCTATGATCTGCCTACTGAATGTACCCACCAATGTATTTGAAAAGTGCCTTGATTTATGACTTTTCTTTATTCTGTTACTATAAAAACTTCATGAAACTCTTAGCATGTTGGAATATGGAATTTGGAGTAACCTAAATCTGTGTTTCCAGGCCATGCTCACTCATATTTTGGTGCAGAATAAACTATCTCTTATTGCCTTTGAGGTAAGAATTATGCTTTTGTGTCGACACAAAATATTTTGGTCATACTCAACTCCCACCCCATTCTCCTCTTGGATCTAACCCCACCTCCCTACACTCTTCAACCCTGTGTCCTCTTTTTTAAAGTCCAATTTTGTATAGCCCCAATACTCTCAGGTGTGGGGCCTTTCCCTAGAGGATGGTTGACCTAACCAGCAGTCTCACCTTTTAAGAAAACTGACTTTTTTCTCCCAGTAATTTTCAATTGCCGGTGCTCCTGAAATAAGGGTGGGGCATCATGTCCAACTGCCCCCTCCATGCTGGATTTTGTCTGGCTTGAGCTTTCCCATGTCTTGTGCATGATGTCAAAGCTACTGGGAATTTATATGTGCTATTGCCCTGTTATGTACAGAAAACAATATTTTGTTGTTGTCATTCATTCCCTCTGGCTCTTGCAATCTTTTTGTCCCTTTTTGCCCCTATTCTATGATGATCCCTGAACCTTGAGGGGCATGGCTATCATATTGGTATCCCATTTAGAACTGAGTGCTCTACAGTCTTTTAGTCTCTGCATGTTGACCAGTTGTGGGTCACTGTGTTAATTGACATCTACTGAAAGAAGAAACTCCTCTGGGGAGAGTTGACAGATGGACTAATGTGTGGATATGACAATGAGTCATTAGGAGTTGGTTTAATAGTATGGCCATTTAACAGAATAATAGTAGTATGATTTTAGCTACAATCAATGATCTATCTAGCCACAGGTTGTTGACATTGATAACGGCACCAGTTATGGGTTCCATCTTGTGGAGGACTTAAATCCAACCAGAAAGTGGTCACTCATAACATTCATGCCAAAATTGCACCACTGTAATTCCACTTTTTGTAGGTTCTATCTTCACTCTTTTGGCAATCTCACCCAGTAATATGATTTAACCACCACCCACATGCTGTCTGGTTATGAATTTTTCTCCTTTGCTGAGATGTTTTTCTAAACCTCAGAATCAAATTGGTAGTGACATTCATTTCTATCAAATTTCTAACAAAGCATCTCAAATGTAACATGTTCGAATATAACATATTCAAAATGTAACTCTTAACCAGTCCCTATGGAAATCAGTTCTTCCCTATTTCACTAGTTGATGATTCTAGTTGCTCATGCCTAAAATGTTTGCTACCATCACTAACTAGTTCCTCATTTTCTCATCTACCAGATTAATCTGTCACAAAATTCTGTCTATATGATATTGCTATGTCTGGTGGTTCATACCTTTAATCTCAGCACTCAGAATGAAGAGGCAGGAGAATCTCTGAGGTCAAGGCCAGTCTTGGTCTTATCGAGTTCCAGACTAGTTGGGTCTATAGGAAGAGCCTGTCTCAAAAAAGCATGTGGCAATATCTGTCTTTCCATCTGTCCACTTGCCCGCCTGCCCACTTGCCCACCTCCCCACTTGCCCATCCATGCATCCATGCATCCATGCATCCATGCATCCATCCATCCATCCATCCATCCATCCATCCATCCATCCATCCATCCAATCTTTCTGTCATCTTAGCACTTCTCACATCTTTATTGCTACTTTTTTGGTCCAAGGTAACATCTATTCTCACCTAAATTAATTTTTTTGACTATTAACCTCTAAGACTCATTTACTAAGAAATTTGTTGATAAGTCAGAGTGAATCCAGAAATTATAAACAATAAGAGTCTCACATGGATATATGTTAGTGGTTTTTTTCCAGTGCTTACTATGCTAAAAGCTTTATATCTATTATATGACTTTTATATCTCCCCATCATTTACTTTGCATAATTTGCAGATGAAAACATTGAAGCTCAGAGAAGTTGGGTGTCTTTTGTCAAGTCCTAGTAAGTAGTAAATTCACCTGGATTATTAAAATAATCTATTTTTTTCAATTCTCTTTTTCCACTTGACTTTGTAGTCTATATCCCTTATAAGAGTCAAGGGATGTCTTAGGGTCAAATATACTTCAGTTGCTAAGCTGTTTGACCAAAACGGCTCATGCATGTCTGACTAGGATGTCTTCAGATATGTTATTATATGGAATAGTTGGTGTTTGACAGATCTGTTCCCTAGTAAGTGGACAAAAGTTCTTAAGAAATAGATTTGCCTACACAGTGATTATTCTAACTGCATGATAATGATCAGAGAAGGGAGAGGATACACAAAGAAATAAAAAACAGTCTCTTCTGCTATGAATTGAGGAAATAAAAATGTGTTGTAACATAGGCCAAGAGTTTGATGATAAAGGGATGGTGGCAGAAATAGACACTATAGGAACTGTGTAAACAGGATCATTACCACTAATTAGACAATTCAGAAACCACAACTTTAGGTCTTTGTATACTCAGGGCTCATTTCAATCTTGAAATATGTGTATTGTTGTAGAAAGAGTCATAGAGGTTATGAATATTCAGGTAAGCAACTAGAAGGAACCTGGCTAAAATTTTGCTAAATGGAGCATACCAACAAAAGCCAGTTGGGACCCTCATATTCTGAGCTTGCATTCACAGGGAAGTAACGGAGTAATAGATGAATTATACAGGTCATCAGAGTACTCACCATTATTGGGTGATACTGAAGGCAACATGAAGGAAATGGAGTTCCCAAAGGAGATGTTTAATGAAGTGCTTAATTTAAGAACTGAGTTAGGATTTATAGCACATGTCCATTATTGGGTGCCAAGCACATAGGCAGAAGTGAAGGTAATGGCTCATGTGTCCAGCATCATGGATAAAAGAACATGTGAAACACAACTGAGTGAACAGACGAGATCTGGAAGCAATTATTGGAACAACCGATTTTGGAAGATTAGCAAATACAGTGTACAGCTGGAAAAGAAAAAAATGAATAGATCATTTGTGACAGAATCCTGAGATTCTAATCAGGATATTATCTAGCTGGTGTGTTCACATTAGTAGAAAAGAAGGCTAAGGAATTGCTTTCCTCTTCTTTTTGATTTATAATGCAACTTGAATTGATTTCTGAATAAACTCCCCAAAGAGGCAAGCCTGATAAGATTAATATTGAGGTCATTTACTGACATCAGAAAAAATACTGCTAATTGCTTGCTCATATGGTAGCAGTGAGAAAGAAAAACCTTGTGGATGATTGGCTTTCAATGAAAGGAAGGTCATTGGATTTAAAGTAGCAGTGTTATTCTTTGTCTTTAGAGATGAAGGAGAGAGCTGCAGATGTCTGTAGCAAATAAACTGGGAAACATGAATATAGTTTAATACTTACAATAATGTTGGTTGCTGCAACTCAATCCAATACATATTTATTGGGCGTCAACTATGTGGTAGGCATCATGTTAGAGGCACCAAGGGATATAAAAATGACACAACTCTTGCCTCTAGCTGCTTTCAATTATACTAATGGTAGGGTGGTCATATCTGTAGAGTTTATGTATGACCCTAGGAGTACAAGTTATTGCTATTGCATGGGTAAAAGCAGAGTGTAGTTGATGGAGAAGAGATGTTTTGTGCCACTGGCTTCAGCTTGGGGCCTAGTGGGACTGACAAGGAAGATGATAAGGAGAAATCATTTCACAGTGGTACTCTGACTGGACAACAGTTGTGGTATGGGAGCCCTCTGGAAATATGCGGAAGGTTTCTGTTTGTCAGCTGCCAGGGGCATCACTACTATCTCTGGCCACTGATTTGAGAAAGAGGGAGAGATCTCAGAAAACTGAAACTTCAGTTTGGTTTAAGATTGGGTTTGTGTTGATCCTCTCACTTCTCATCATGATCAAGCTCTGCTTGACTAATCTCTGGCTTGTTTCCTGAGGGGGCCCATTGGCTTTCTTTCTTTCCTTTACTTTTAGTATAACTGTGTCCTCATGCAATTTATACTATAAATCCTTGGGACATAAAGTGGGTTCTATGTAATATAATGTAAAAAATAAAAGTGCTTCAAAAGTTCTAGACCCTGCAAGTCACTGCATAGTCATTTAAAACTATTTTTATCTATGCATTCAAGCAGGTCTCTCGGGATGTGAGTAAATAAACCAAATGGTTCCTGTGTCTACCCCACGGATACTTTCTTACATACATATGCTGAAGTCAATATGTATAGGAAAAAAAAATGAAGTGAGTTTTTTCTTCCCTTTTTTTCTTAGGGGAAAGTAGGGGTTATTAAGCTAGAAAAAAACTTGAAGAAAAACTTGAAGAATAAAGAGAAGTAGAGGACAAGGTAGCTCAGAATGAGTGACAAGGTAAAAGAGATGGTAGGATGGTAGTGGTGGTCCTGATGAGAGATAAGCAGTCGTTTTAAGTAGGTAGTGGAATCTGGTTTCAATCAAATAAGTGCAGGGAGAAAAGAGAAGAGAAAGAATGGCAGCTGCACAGAGAATGGAGAAAAGATAAGGAATGCTTGATTATCTTGGCATCCATAGGCTGAGGCCCTAAGGTTAATACAAAATTACTAGGTTTCCTTTGGGACCAAGGACAGGATTGTAATGCTCACACATAAACTTTGAAGCAGCTCCATTGACATTCTGATTCAACTTACCTATAAATATGAATCTTGGATGACAGCTTTTATTCATTTGGAGGATTATGCAAGTTATCAAAAACCCCGATATAATGGACAATGTTCCTTGATTGCGGAGAGAGATATGTCTGATCTCCCAGGCAGAAGAGTCACCCGTGCTGTGCAGCAGTTCACTGGAGTTCAGAGAGAAGATTATAAATTGCACTTTTGAACCTAGTCTGGAAGCACCTATCCAGGCAGCTGGGTCAGGCTGAAGCGAACAAGAGTTCAGCATGAGAGAATAATGGCAAAAATGTCGTTTGCAAATCTTCTCTGTCAATAACAAAGCTCATCTTTGGTGCCAGCAAGACATTGCAGGCAGCCCACATTTCAAATTCAGTTAATCTCAAAATAATTCAAAAATCAAAGAGCTTATTCAACCATCAAGATATATCAGATTGACTCACTGTGTACTCATAGCAGAGGCTGTGTTTGTAAGGAGGGGAAGGGAAGAATGCAATAACAGAGTCAGCCAAAGAGGCACTAGTTTTTCTTCAGTTTAAATTGTTTTCAGACCACACAGCTGCACTCCGAATACTAAGAAATATTGCCAAAAAATAGTTGATGATGACATCATTTACATTCTCAACTGAAAGTAAAAAAGATAGCACCTTGAAATCTCCGATTCAGTGGTCCTTCCTTCTCCTTCACGGTGGGATGTTTCCATCTTCCTAGCTTCCCCTTTAGTTGTTAACTTCATACCTTATGCTTGCTAGGGCTGCTCTGGTATGAAAAATTAGCAGGGAGGTGGGCAGAGGCATTGGGTTTGCAATTTATAACAATATTGTCCTCCTATTTTGCATGTGTATCCCTGGCACTTTAGGTGTTTCCGTAGTTTCCACTTCCATTCTCTTAACTATCTTTTTCTTTTTTAAAAAAATATTATTTTTATTTATGTGTATTCATGTATTTCCTGTGTGTATGTTAAGTGCACTCCTGTTGTGCAATGCCCACAGAGGTCAGAAGATGGAAGACGGTGTTAGATTTCCCTGGAGCTGGACCTGGACCTGGAGTTATATATGGTTTTTAGCTGCAATTTGGGCATTGGGAATTGAACCCAGGTCTTCAAGAGTAGCCAGTGCTCATAACTGCTGAGTCAACTCTCCAGCCTCCCTCCATCAACTGTCTCTTTCTGAACTGAAAGGGAAAGGGGTGGACTTGTGGAACTCTTTAGCCTCAGTTCCTTTATCTATACAATATGAGTACTTACATACTCTGGAAGGTTCTTTTAAGCATCAGCTATCCATATTTTAAATATATTCTTCCCTCATTTTATAAAAGAAGAGATTTCACTTAAGAATGATAAAGATTCTTGCCCAAGGTTACAGCTCTGTGGATGGCAAGGTTGCCAGCTCTAGTTTCACAACTGCACCCACTGTCTTTTTTCTGATACCACTTTAAGCTAAATGAATGAGGTGAAGTAGGAGAATTGACTGCCTTAGAAGATACATCGACTAGGGAGTGCTTGTGACCATTGTGTGTTAATTGCTTAAAATTGATATAAGACACAGATGGAAAACCTGACCAAGTAGTTAGATATAGTTTTAATATTTCCCTGCTCTAAACTGGGTCCTAAAACTGAAGATTGTCCTCCTTAGCTTATTTTTATTTAACACAGATCCACAATTCTATCCATAGTCTTAAGATCCAAAATATGAAAGTCTAGCTTTGTTTTTGTGAATTTGGTAAGGCAACTGATTTGGCAGCCAAATGTCATTGTTTCATATATTTTTTAAAAATGTATTTTATTATTTTGGAGGGGAGGGCTGGAGAGATGGCTCAGCAGTTAAGAGCACTGACTGCTCTTGCAGAAGACCCGGATTTGAGTCCCAGCACCCACATGGCAGCTAATAACTGTCTTAACTACAGTTCCAGGGAATCCAACATGTTCTGACCTCCACGGCATTGCATGATGTGGGTGCACTTACACATATGCAAACAATAATAATTTTTTTCTTTTTGTTTTGTATATTTTATTTATTATTTCCATTTTCTGTGTATGAGTGTATTGCCTGCAAGTAGGTAGGTGTATCCATATTGTCCAATTCTAGTGGCAGAGGTCAGAAGAGGGTGTGAGATCCCATGGAACTAGAGTTATATATGGTTGTTAGCCACCATGTGGGTGCTGGGATTCAAACGTGGGTCCTTTGCAAGAGCAGCCAGGGCTCTTAACAGCTGAACCATTTCTCCAGTCCCAGCCTTTTATATTCTTTATTAATCCAGCCTGGAGTGAGCATGTCATTGCTTCCCTACAGAGGGACGAATGTGTTGGACTATGAGATGCTGCTTTATATCTTGCTAGTGTGGTTTATTGTGTATGCTCCTGTATTCTCTTTCTCAAATCTAAAAGATATTCTGATCTCTAATACACTCAGACACTCGAGTTAAAAGAGTGATTATGACTCTATCAATACATTTTAGTGACTTTGATATTCCAGATGTGTTGTTTGATAGTTGGCGAGATGGTGACTAGAAGTGAAAATAATGAAAATGCAACTAAATATGTATAGAAAACTTACCATGTTTAAATGCTTGTGTGAAATTTCAAATCTACTGGTAACTCTTGCCAGGACCTTTTGTAGTAGAGGCTATTATAAGCCATGATTTCTGCCCTCAAGGAGAGCTTATAACCCCATGTGACCCATGTGACTGATGCTTTAAAAATGCAGAAGGAGGCTGGGCATGGTGGCACACGCCTTTAATCCCAGCACTGGGGAGGCAGAGGCAGGAGAATCTCTGTGAATTCAAGGCTAGCCTGGTCTACATAGTGAGTTCCAGGTCAGCTGGGGCTACAGGGAGACCCTGTCTCAAAAAGAACAAAAAAATGCAGAAGGAAAAGTCACGATCTTAAACTGGTTCTGCTATTGGTCCTAGGCTCAGCATAATCTATTGTCACCTATTAGTGAATAATGAAGTCTAAAAGAGTCCAGGACAAAGGTGAAATGATGTGGCAAAGATGGAAAAGAGTAGGGAGGAATGACAGTTGACTCAATAGACCACGTGCATTCATGTACAACATTCAATGGCAAATGTCAGCCAAGATGGTGAATTGAAATCTGACGTGATGTTACTTACAATGGAGTTCTGGTCTTGAGCCTCTAATGCCTATTTTTAAGTAATAGTGACAAGTGAGAGCTTATTAGACAGGCTGGAATGTAAGTTATCTTTAAGAAGGATTGGTTAGGGGACATTTTGAGATATAGCATCTCATGTTTGTTGGCAACTCCTTCGGAAGGTACGACAAGAGGTAAAAGGGGCAGGAATCTTTTCACCTAAGACCCAATAATTGATGCCCAAGTTCTTCTGGCAAGGGTGACTCCCCCCCTAAGCATATCAAATAATGCCTTGCCAGGCTGTAGGTCTAGGGTCAAGTTCTGAAAAGTGGGAGAGAATCCAAACTGATGTAGAACCTGCTGGTTTCCAGTAGAACTTTCTTTTTAATTGCTCATACTTAATGCAAGACCTGATTTATGCTATACAGGTGACTATCAATTACAGATCTCTGGCATCTGGCCATGCTGACTGCCCTCTATTGGCAGTAATTGATGGGCTGAAGCGATTAAATGTAATAGGCTACATCACAAGTATCATTCCCATAACCAAGAAAACATGAGCACACAAAACATCCTCAGCCTTTTATTGATAATTCTCATGAGCTGTCCAGACAGGGGCCATTTATATGTTTTTTTAAAAAAATTATTTATTTATATGTTTTGTGTCCTCATTTTTCTTTCCTCCCTAGGGATAAGTGTTGCAGCTGGTAGGGCCATTTGCCCCTGCTGGTGAATTTTGGCTTGTAGCCTGCTTGTCTGTCAGAACAGAAGCCTCAAGAACACAGGGAATAGTAGTCAGGACATGTGGGAGGGCATCTGAGAATTAGCAGTCCCTACCTGGTGAGCTGGTGGCTTCCCTACTGACATAACTGTATGTTACAGGTGTAAGCTGATCCAGGTTGAGGGAGGAGAGAACAATAGCAATTATAATAGAAACAGCAATTACTTCTATTACCATTTTCTATGGTTTGAATATGACCTACCAATTTAATTTGTCAGAAACTAAATACAGACATTCATGTGTTAATCACATTGGAAGTGTGGCCTTTGGGAGGAAATTAAGTGAAATCATGAGGGTAAGGCCCCCAGGATGTCAAGAACAGCTTTGTAAGAAGAGAGACCCAAGCTGCCTTGTTTGTCCTTCTTCACTATGTGATACTTTCTGCCATATGATGCAGCAACAAGGTTCTCTCTAGTTGTTTATCAGATGCCAGCACCATGCTTTTGGACTTCCCAGCCTCTGAATCTGGGAGCTAGGTAAATTTCTATAGAAGTCATCTGGTCTTAGGTATTATGCTATAATAACAGAGATTGTTTTAAAGTTTCATTATAATAATTACAATAACAGCCTCTATTGTTTGAACGCTTACTCCATGCCAGGGACTTTATATTTAGTCTTTCACTAATGGATAGAAGACTGAAAAGCATGAATTATCATACCAATTTCCCCAATGCTGCACAGCTGCAGTACCAAGAGTCAGTCTTCTCTACTTCGGTTCAAAACATAGAGTTTTAACTATTTTATATTGTACTTTTGGAAAAGTGTCATGCAATGGAGGTAATGTACTTAGTATTTTCTGGAAGCAGAAGTAGATCGAGGGGAAGACCAGCCGGATGCTACCTTAGGCATCAGGCTCTAAGGGGTGCTGATATAACAAAAGAAAATTCAGAAGCATAGAGACAGTGAATTCAATGAGTCTTTACATGATTGACTCCACCTCCTGTAAAGAAGATAGATGTAAAGAAGAGAATCTGAAAAAAACCCACCTCTATGGGTTACATGAAGCACAAGGGCCCTAGCTACCAATCCTCAGAACAGCCAGTTGCCTAAAGTGGCAGTAGCAGTCTGTTGAAAACTGACAAAGAATGGTGCATAGTCTAGAGCTGTGTGACAAGAATGAGTGAGTTATCTTCCTATATAAATTTTAAATAGATTTAATGTGCCTCATCATATTTTTGGTTCATAAAATGGCATTTAATAAATCCCGTAATTGAAACATAAAACTGTGCTAATTTTAATAACAAGGAATCAGCTAATGTTCATTTCATATTTTTCTGTACCATTTTCTTTCTTTACTTGCCTTTTGACTCTCTTTTACGCAAATGTTCAAATTTTACTTTCTCTCCTCCTACTCTTTTTCCCTGCTGTCAAGGCAGTTTACCTCAGCATGTAGCTTCAGTGATGTTAATCTCTGTAGACACTACCCAGTTCTTTTTGTGGATGACCTTGGGCATCTCCATTCTGGCACCTGGCACTATTCCTTGCGAAAGCAGTAGACAGTCTGTTTTCCAGGAGATAAAAGACAATCCATATGAAGAAGGAATCTGTTCTTGGTAAGGGCCATGGGGTACTCCAGTAGCATTTTGCTCCCCATAAAGCAAGGCTCTGATGGCAGAGAGGGAAAGTCCATGGCTTCTCTGTTGCTTAAACTTAAAACCCTGTGTATTGAGGCATTTCTTTCCCTATTTACAGTCTTGTTCCAATCTCCCCAGTGACCTTTATTTGTCAGTAGGTAATGCTTTTAAAATCCTTTTAGATACCCACTCCCAATAAACTGTACAACTGCCCAACTGTTGACATGGTTCCATTCTTATTGATACATTATCAGTATTAGCATCCTAGTGTCACTGTGAGTCATTTAGTGAAACTAAAGGATAGGGAACACAAGCAATTCTGGCAGCATGGAAACAGGGACTATATATTATAAAACAGATTGAGGATAGCATCATAAAAGTTTAGAGCTAAAAAGCATCTTATATATGACTAAATTCCACTTCAATAAACAGGAGATGGAGGTTCAGAGAGGAAGACGTTTACTAAACTTATATAATGAGTCAGTTTGTGACCCCAAATTCTGGTGTCTTAGTTCCAGGGAGAGTGTTACTTCCCCTTTAGCATAAGCATGGACAGCACTAAGCATCTGAATAGAGTTATATATAACTGTTTTTATGACCAGCAGTTATTAAAGTACAAGTCTTCTGAATTTTCTTTCTACTTGTGTCCTTTCTGTCCTCCTAAGGTCAAAATGTGATAGAAATAACTCAATGATCTAGCTAGGAAATGGCTTTGCTGTCGAGGATTATTCTAGAATTCAAGTATATAGGATTCAGACAAATATAATTCTCTGTGCTTTTAAACTGTCATCTCTTAGCAAAAGAGAGTGGGCAAGGCTTAAATACAAATTGTTTTCTGGTATTTGCAATATTAATGAAATCGAAGGAAGCATTATTAGTAAAGGCGGTGGCAGCATGGACAGGGACCTGGCTCCATGCTTATTGATTTGTCTCTGAGATCCTGCAGATAATAGGGGAAATGGCTTTTATATGACACGAGCTTCTTGCATTGTTGGGGCTCTTTGTTCTCTATATTCTTTAGTTTGTTATATCAAAGGAGACTGGGTACTTTTAGCTATTATGTGATAGGCTATTGATGATGAGTTAGAGAATCACGGTCGGTCATTTTCCTTTCAGCATCATTTAAAATTATTGTAAGATGTGTGTTTTGACCTGTTAGGCTCATTGAATTGAAAACAACGAATAAGGAAAGGATCAGTTAGAGAATTTAAATTGAGCTTCATTTATTCTATATTATTATTGTTGTTATTATTATTATTATAGAGTTTCATTGTGAGTACAGTACCAGGGTAGAGACATGATTTGTTTCTATATTGGGTCTTTTCAGTCATAGAATGACTTGCTCTGTACATTAAAATATTTATTTGTTTATTTATTTGGGAATGTGTTCTGTGTGTGTTGCATGCAGGTGAGGATGCAGGTGTGCACATGGGTGTACACATGCAGAGGTCAGAGCAGGATGTTGTCTTTCTTCCTCTATCACTTTCTGCTTCATTGTCTTGATCAGGGTTTCTCACTGAACAGGAGGCTTGCAATTTTGACTAGTTTGGTTGGCTAGCAAGCTCTTGGGATCTTCCTATCTTTTCCCCCCAGTTTGATAGGGTTACAGGCATACACAGCTTTGCTCTGCTTTATATGTAGGTCACGAGGAATTGAACTGAGATCCAATGAGCCATTTCCCCAGCTCTCCCATTCACTACATTTTAAACGTATTTGTTCTGTTATCAGCATACAGAGTAGTATATTTTATTACTTTGTTTTGGTTGATCCTTCCTCCTTTTACCTCTCTTATTTTTTTTCTCCACCTTGTATCATTTCATCTCCATTAGCCCCCTTCCACATTCTTGTCTCATGTATCCTCCTACCCTTCCTGTCTCTTTCTTAAAATCTCCTTTTCATGGTCCAAAATCTAGTTGCAAGATCTATTCTCACACCCACTCCCACAGAAATACACATAATAAAAATTAAAAGCTAGGAACGAATATAAGAGAGAATATGAAATATTTGCCTTTTTCTCTGTGGAAATCCATCTCCCATGTGTATAGGAGTAGGTTAATTATGTCTAAGATATTTGTATGATATGACAGTTATGGTTCTATCCTCAATCAACTTTGCAATATGTGAGTTTTCTAAAATGAACAAGAAGATAATGCTGAGCCTGGATAAAAAGTTGGATTGCACAATTCCTTGGAGGTAGTATTTCTATAACTTTTTGAATAACAAATTGTAATGTAATATTCTCAAAATATTCACACTTTTGGTGACTATATTGCACAATGCACTTAACTTTGTTCAAATCTACATGCAGACACTAATCTTGTGCCTGTTACTGACATTATGGGAGCTGTAGCAAGTCATTGAAATTCTTTGTTTTACTTTCCTCTTCAGACAAAACAGTTAACCAACACCTGCTTTGTGTCGCTCACCTGATTCTAGGAATTCTCAAGATGCTAGGCAGTTCGTACCTTGTAAGTTATAAAACTCTGCAGACAAGGTTATAAAACTATGAATAACGTTAACATACCCTCAGAAGAGTTTTGCTATGAGCAATGGCAGACTATAGGTATTTTAGGCACACTGAGTTTTCTCAGCTGTAGTTATTTTGACTGTCACTGGCTGTTTTCTCCATAAAATATTAAATTAAATTTTATGACTGCATTGGGATAAAGGCAAAAATATATTTTTATGTATATAATTACATATTAAAATATTTTCTTTAATCTAAATTTTTCTTTTGATTTTAATAAATATCAAGACATATTTCTTCACCAAGAATTGTACACCTTTTTTTGTGATACCTACTGTTCCTAATAAATCACTCAATTCTACTGGTTGGGACCTACACTCGAACTGAGAAAAATGAGAAAACCTGGACAAAATACAAATTATATCCATTTTGCCACACTGGCTATCTAATACGGCAACGAGAATCTAGGAGAATTACAGTCAGAGAGGCAAGTACATTTTTCCCCTCAAAATATTGTGTGTATGTGAATCTCTCTCTCTCTCTCTCTCTCTCTCTCTCTCTCTCTCTCTCTGTGCATCTATGTATGTATTTATGTATTTGTTGGTGTGCAATTGCATGTATGGGTACATGTACACTTGTGAACATATATGAACAGAGGTCAGAATCTGATGTTGGGTGTATTCTCTATCATTCTCTACTTCATTAAAAAAAATAAAACAGGGTCTCTCACTGAATCTGGAACTCTTTGACTTGGCTAGGATGGCTGGCCTGCTAGTGAGCTCCAGGGATGCTGCTGTCTCTGCCTCCCCAGCACAGATGTGTCCTACCACTCGGCTTTTTACATGGGTTCTGGGGAATGAATTCAGGTCAGTTGATGAAGTGCTTGCATTGTGAAGACCTATTGCCCTTGTGCTCCGGAGCATATTTCTTTTTCTTTATTTTTCTATTGAGCTTTTAAAATTTCATACACTATTTCTCACTCACATCCAGGACCGCTGCAGAAGATGAGGCAGAAAGATTGTAAGAGCCAGGGCTGGTTTGTGAATGTGAGGAGATGGAGGTTTCCCGGCCACTGGAAACATATTTCTTGATTCCGGAATTGTAGCTGATAGACTGAGAATGTGACCAAAGTTCACAAAATTATTTCAAGAAGATAAAAGCAAAGGACAGGGTCTATCAAAGAGGAAGGCTCTGGTCAAGCTCCTGGTTGCATCCTGGGACCCTGAAGGGAAGCTTTTTATGTGTGATGACAAAGTTGTACTAGGTTCTTACAGGGAGTGAAGGCTAATTTATAATCATTTTAAAATCTCAGTAGAATAAAGTGGTCTGGGGTTTTCAATGTCCTTCATATGTTAATGTTTGTTTTAATGAAGCATAAATAATCTCTGCTGGAAGTTAACATCCTTGAAAATACTCACAAGTTGTGAATTTCCACATATGATTGTTTGAACATTAAGTCAAAAATAATCAGGCATAAGAAGAGATATAACCATGTGATCAAAAACTATGGTAGAACATAGATGACAGAAACAGATCCATGAAGGCCTTAGATAATGGAGTTATCAGATATAGACAATAAAATAACCATGAATACATGATTAATGAACAAAAATGTCTCTTAATGGGATAGCTCGTTCTCAACTACAGATAAATTATGGAAATATATGTGGCTATGCAGTGAGATATTTGTCAGCTTTGAATGTGCAAAACCCATCTACTATACATGGACTTGCACTTGGAAAACTGTCTCTAAACTCCTGTATGACATGTTGCCATGTATGTGTAGGTTTCCACTGAGGCTTATGTTTACTTTGAATGTGTAGAGTTTCAGGTCCGTTTTCAGGAGCATAACACAGCAGTAGTCTTTATAATGTATGATTAAATTTGTAATTTATGAGAACTTGGAAACACTGGGTTTTGTTTTATCTTTGCATGCAATATGAAATGGCAAAAAATAGTTTGTAGGAAGAATGTGAATTTTTTTTAAGAAGTGGAATTCTTTTTTGAAAGCCATTTTGTGCACCTGCCTTCTCACAAAAATATTCTAATTACAAATGAATCAAATCATTTCTTAATTAAAACTTCTCCAAGGGAGTCTTTTTCCTTAGGCAGTTTATTAGTAGTTCATGTATATTTTTACATAACAGTTGACAAAATTATTTTCTTTAATCTTTGTCTAATAGTTAGACTGTGCAAATACATATTAATTTGTCTTCCAAATAATATGAGCTTCCAAAGCTGAATTTTCACAAAACACAGTGCTGTATATTCCATTTCTTGGATTCTTACAATTGACTTTTTACAAAAGCTGAAAGGATAAAGAATGAGGTTTTAGTAGAGGGTGGAGAAAAAGTATTTTTTAATTTAATTTATACTTTGAAATTTTTATACGTGTGTACAGTGTGTTTTGAGACATGATCACAATTATTACACTAATAAATACTACTCTTGGGTGAAGGAATGCATTTTTTTCCAAGCTAAGCCAGGTATGGCTAAGAGTGTTTGAAAAGAATTAGGCTGAGAGAGGGAGAGGGATTTAGAATTATCACTTCAGAGACAGTTTCAACTCACTGTAATAAAACAATTTCCCACTTGACAAACAATCAAAATGCTATTCAGTGGCGACCAGCAGCACAGGCTTTCCTACCCCTCCCCTTTCTTCCCTCCATGTCCTCCCTCCCATACCTTTTTTTTTCTGGATGTTAAGTGCTCTTCCAGGAAGCTGTCATTGGTTTGAATTATCCTGTTGCTTTTAAAATTATGCCCTTTTGCTTTATTGTGGCCTCCAATGGGAATAAATTTAGCCCCAAGATATCTTTTATGCCTATTTTAGTTCTCTCCCATGAGACTCACTTACTTTCCCATGAACTACAACATAGGTACTGGCATTCAGATGGGGAGCGGTTGTCACACCATTAATTCTGGGCATTTGTATTTTCTGGGTTGTTACATTTCATAAATCATGTGTAATCACCTTTCTGAAAGTATACCTCATACCCTTGTTAAGTGGATATGAAAAAATTCAGCTCACGTTTTTTGTGACAAAAATGGTCACAAAATGAATAGCACATCACTGAATATCATGTACATAAGGAATTTTCATTAAGAGCTAAAGGGAGACAGAAAGGAAAGCACAGCAAGAGATTCCCTATACAGGGGTTTATGACCAAATAGAAGAGAATGGATATGTGTGAGGAAATGGTATGTGGTCTTTGCTTTGCTCTATACTCGGACTTCATCTCCTTAGATCCCACTGTGCTTAACACAGTGTCAGCTGTATTTCAGCCACTCAATAGTGGAATGTTAAGTACATTAGCAATCTGAATTAATGTGTGCACTAATTCAGCATTAAGCCACAAATACCTCAGGGATCGAACTCATCCAAGGAGAGCTAATGCTATGCTAATAAGGAAGCAAGGAAATCTCATGGTTCACTGACCATCAACTCAGCAGTAGACGTTATCACCATTTTGTGTTTGAGAATATGACAGACACTATTACCACTTGTTCCAGAAAAATATATGGATCAATGTATAAAGTAACTTTCTAATGCAATTGAGGCTTCCCATAGATTCTTTAATGTCCCAACTTACCTGATTAGGAACACCTGCTCTATTGAATAGGTATTATGAGTAAGGCTCTGTGTATGGCATATGCTGGGTGTTCTGAAAAAATCAGACAAGAGAGAAGTTTCTTTTAACCTGGTGATTCAGGGTAGACTTTCTGGAGAGTTGAACACTGAGGCTGAAATCTGAAGGGTGAACAGTTGATAAATGCTATTAGCATGACATACTCATAGATACCTTTCTAGGTGGCTTGTTGAAAACAACACCCTATTCCCTGTCTCACTGCTCTCTCTTCTTTTCTCATAGCAGTTGTCATAATGGCACCTGTAATTCTATTGTTTATTTTGTTTACATACTTATTATCAATGGCTCCACTAGAATGTAAGCACCATGAAGATAAGTGAATTATGTTTACTGCTATATCTCCAATGTCTGAAACAGTGATGGGAATACGTAAATATTTGTTAACTAAATAAGTATTTTGTAGGCAAAAGGAACAGTTTGAACAGGCATGATAAAACATATGAACACTGTACAATTTAGTGCATCTTCATGGAGAATGTAAATAAGAGTGATGGTAGATGAAACTGAAGAGGGAAGTAGTATACAGGCCATGAAGGACCTTGATGAGACAATTGTTTTTGACAGGTTCAATAGGAGAGAAAATCCATATAGGAACTCATGGTGACAAGGCCCAAACTTAGAAGAGCAAGAACTAGGGGATTAGGTAGGGCAGGAAGAACAAGGTAGGTTTATGCTTAATATTGATTTTCAACTTCACAAGTTCTAGAATCATGTGGTAGATAAACTTCTCAAACTGTGAGCTAAATTACGTACTACTTTCCTTACGTAGGTTACATCTGTCATGTATTTTGTCACAAAACAAGAAAGTAACTAATACAGTAGGATAAAGCAAGTCCAATGCAGATTGACTTGGACTGTTACATCATAGGGACCTTAGAATTTTTCTTGTCTTTGACTCTGGATTGCATTTCTAACCACACCCTGGTACCTTGGTCTCAGTTAATGTAAAAATGGTAGTGATGATAGTAAATGTGAAGCTGAAAGTTGATATAGACACTGTGAAGGACCATGTATAAAGCTTTTGGTGCCCCTTTGTGTCTCTGGGCAGCCCAGCCCCACAGCTTTGTGGAGCCAGCAGCTTGCCTGAGTAAGTCTGGCTGCTGTGCCCACTGTGCCTTGACTCCCCCAGCCTCATTCACCCTCCCAGATCCCCCACCCAATCTCTCCTCCTCGGAGGGGGAACAGGCAGATTTCCTATCTTAGCACCCCAGACCTATGGACTGACCTCTTGGACCAAATTCTCCACTGAGATCATCTGAGCCCCATCTCACTTGGGTGACTGTGGGAACTCCTGAAGACAAAATCAATTAGGCCACTCAAATATAGAATCAAAAGAGAGAACCTGACACCTAGATCAACCAGCTTTTCATGTCCAACAAGTAAAACACAAAGGCAAATAAAGTTTACAAAAAGAAGCAGACCAAAACTCAACAAAGAAAGGCTTGAGTCTCACACAAGAATCAGAAACTACAAAAGAAATCCACATGTCAAAGTCACAGAGAAAAAATTAACATGAAAAAATCAAAATAATATAACCCCTCAAAGTACCATCAGTCCTCTAGAGGAGTACAGTGAGAAACCCATAGAGATAACACAAGACATGGAACTAAAAAGAACAATTATAAACATGATAAAATAATTTGGTGAATTTAAAGAACACACAAAGAAATCAAAGAACTGAAAGAAGATAGGGATAAACTTCTGAATGAAGTCAGAAAAGTGTTAGAAATATTAAAGAATGCTCAGGCTGAAGTGAAGAAGGAATTGAATCACTCAGTAAGCCAATTAGAAATATCAGGAGAAAGCCTCACCAATAGGATGAATGAAATGGAAAACAGAATATCAAGAGTGGAATATAAAGTGGATGAATTAGACCACTCAAGCAAAGATTATAAAAATTTAAGAAAACTCAAGAATGGAATATGCAGGAATTGTGTGACAACATAAAAAGACCAAACTTTCGAATCATAGGCATACAGGAAAGAGAAGAATCTGAGGATAATGGTATGGACCAGATCATCAACATGATTGTACAATTTCCCCAAATTAAAGAAAGACATGCCCATACAAATACAAGAATCATATAGAGCACCAAATAGACAGGACCAGAAAAGAAACTCACCACAGCATATCATAGTAAAAATTATAAACATACAGAACAAAGAGAGAATACTGAAAGCTGCCAAAGAAAAACAAGTCACATATAAAGGAAAACCCATAAGAATTACAGCTGACTTTTCGGTGCAAACTATGAAAGCCAGAAGAGCCTGGACCAAAGTATTCCCAGTTCTAAATGACCACAGATGCCAACCCAGATTACTTTACCCAGCCAAAATGTCAAATATAGTCAAAGGGGAAAGAAAAATCTTCCATAGCATAAATAGGCTGAAGGAATTCATGTCCACAAAACCAGCCCTTCAGAGAGTTCTTGAAGTAATACAAAGAGCCGAAGAAAGGAACGACGATACCCAAGGGGTTATGGAAAGAAACTTAATGAAGGTATAACTATGGAAATGCACAGCTACACCATGGATGTGAACAGAAATAAAAATGACAGTAATCAACACATATCTCAGCTCCCTAGTCAAAAGACACAGATTAGTTGAATGGATTATGAAACAAAACCCATCATTTTTGTTGTCTGCAAAAAATACATCTTACTTTCAAGGACAGGCACTACCTTAATGTGAAAGGATGGAAAAAAATGCCAAGCAAATGGTACTAAGAAAAAAGTAGGTGTTGCAATTCTAATATCTGACAAAATAGAATTTAAACTAAAAGTAATCAGAAGCAATAAAGAGGGCCACTTCATTTTGATCAAAGTAACAATAAACCAAGAAGATATTAGAGTCATGAACATATATTCACCAAACTCTGGTGTACCTAACTTCATAAAATCAGTACTACAGGACATAAAGACCCAGATTAATCCCAACTCTATAGTGGGGGACTTCAATACCCATTGTCTCCATTAGATAGGTCAACAGGAGAGAGGATTAACAGAGAGACATCTGAATTAAACAATACAATACATCAAATGAGCCTAACAGACATCTACTGAATATTCCACCCAAGCACCAAAGAATTTACTTTCAATTCAGCGCTCCATGGAACTTTCTTCAAAATCAACCATATACTGGGGCATAAAACATACCTCAAAAACATAAAAGATTGAAATAATTCCATGCATTCGCTCAGACCAAAGTGCAATAAAGCTTAAAATGAACAGTGGAAGAAACCCTAGTAACTACAAGAACACATGGAGATTAAAGAAAACACTCCTGAATGATGAATGGGTCAAAGGAGAAATTAAGAAAGAAATAAGGTATTCATGGAACTAAATGAAAAGGACAATACAACACAACAAAACGTCTGGAACATGTTGAAAGCAGTCCTTCAAGGGGAGTTTATAGCTCTAAGTGCCTACATTAAAAAAACAGAAAGAACACAAATAAGTAATAACATTGCAACTCAAGACACTTGAAAAGCAATAGCAAATGAAGCCCAAACCAGCAGACAGAAGAAATAACAAAAATCTGAGCAGACATTAATGAAACAGAAACATAGAAAACAATACAAAGAATCAATGAATCCAAGAGCCGGTTCTTTGAAAAAATAAAATAATTGACAGCCCAGTTAACCAAAAGAAAGAAAGATAACTCACAAATCAACAAAATCAGAGATGAAAGGGGAAACATCACAACAGACACCAAAAAGATACAGAACATTATTAGGGATTATTTTTAAAAAAAACAATGTGCCACTAAATTTGAAAACCTAAAAGAAATGGATGGGAATATAAAAGCATGGGAACCACCAAAACTAAACCAAGAAGAGATCAACAGCTTAAACAGACCCATAACACTTAAGGAAATTGAAACAGTAATACAAAACCTCCAAGCTAAAAAAAAGCCCAGGACCATATGGATTTACAGCAGAATTCTACCAGACATTTAAAGAAGATTTACATCCAATACCACTTAACTTATTCAAAAAGATAGACATGGAGGGAGAACATCCAAATTCCTTCTATGAAACCAGCATCATTCTAATACCAAAGCCAGGTAAAGATACAACGAAGAAAGAAAACTAGAGACCCGTATCCTTAATGAACGTAGATGCAAAAACTCTCAACAAAATACTTGCAAACCACATACAGACACACATTAAAAACATCATCCACCATGATCAAGTGGGCTTTATTCCAGAGATGCAGGGATGATTCAATATATGTAAGTCAATAACCATCATAAATCATATAAATGGACTCAAAGACACGAACTACATGGTCATCTCAATAGATGCAGGGGAAGCCTTTGACAAAATTCAACATACATTTATGCTCAAAGTCCTAGAGGGAATTGGACTTGAGCGAGCATACCCCAACATAATTAAAGCCATATACAACAAACCCACAGCCAACATCATTCTAAGTGAAGAAAAGCTGGAAGTATTCCCATTAAAATCGGGAACCAGGCAAGGCTGTCCACTATCTCCACTCCTCTTTAACATAGTGCTTGAACCTCTTGCAAGAGCAGTAAGACAAGAGAAGGACATTAAAGGAGTAATAATTGGGAAAGAAGATATCAAATTATCTCTTTTTGCAGATGATATGATATTATACCTAAGAGACACCAAAAATTCCACCAGAAAATTCCTAGAAATTATTAACACATTTAGTAAAGTGGCAGGTTACAAAATTAATCTATAAAAGCCTGTAGCCTTTTTATATACCAATAACAAACAGAAAGAGTACATGGAAACACTTCCTTTCAAAATAGATGCAAAAGAAATAAAATACATTGAAATAAACCTGACCAAAAACATTAAAGAGCTCTACAATGAAAATTTAAAATCTTTAAAGAGATTTAGGAAGACATCAGAAGATGGGAGGACCTCCCACGCTCATGGATTGGAAGAATTAATATTGTGAAAATGACCATCCTACCAAGAGTCATATATAGATTCAATGCAATGCCAATCAAAATCCCCATGATATTCTTCACAGAGTTGAAAAAAACTATCTTAAGATTCATATGGAAACACAAAAGACCTCGGATAGCCAAAGCCACCCTGAGCACTAAGAACAATGCTGGGGGGATTACTATATCAGAGTTTAAACTGTATTACATAACTATAGTCATAAAAACAACATGGTACTGGTACAAAAATAGACTCACAGATCAATGGAACAAAATTGAAGACCCAAATATAAGTATGTGCAATTTCAGCCACCTGATATTTGACAAAGGGGCCAAGAACATTCACTGGAGGAAAGACAGAATGTTCAGCAAATGGTGCTGGCAAAAGTGGATCTCCACCTGTAGAAGAAAGAATCTAAACCCCTATCTTTCACCTTGCACAACAGTCAACTCCAAATAGATCAAAGACCTTAATATGAAGCCTGAAACTCTGAAACTGTTAAAAGAAAACACTGGCAATAACTTACAAGGTATACGTGTAGGAAAGGATTTCTGAAACTGGACATCAGTTACTCAGGAAACAAGGTCAAGAATCAACAATGGGACCTCATTAAACTAAAAAGCTTCTGTACATCAAAATAAGCAACCAAGGAAGTGAAGAGAAAACCCACAGAATGGGAGTAAATCTTCACCAGCAACACATTCAGAATATATAACGTACTCAAAAAACAAAGAATCAAGAAAGGAAGTAACACAATTAAAAGGTAGGCTAAGGAGCTGCACAGAGAGTTCTCAAAAGAAGAAATAAAGATGGCTAAGAAGCATCTTAAAAGGTGTTCAACATCATTAGTAATTAGGGAAATGCAAATTAAAACCACTTTAAGATTTTATGTTAGCCTAGTCAGACTGGGGAAGACAAAGAGAACAAATGATACCAAATGTTGGAGAGGATGTGCGGAAAGGAGAATGCTCATCCACTGTTGGTGGGATTGCAAAGTTGTTCAATGCCCGTGGAAAGCAGTGTGGAGAACTCCTAAAAAAACTACAAATGAACCTAACATTTGACCCAGTTATACCACTAATTGGCATATACCCAAAGAAATCATCCTATTGCAGAGACACTTGTATATACATGTTTGTCACTCTCTTTTCACAATAGCTAAGAGATGGGAGTAACCTGTCCCTCAACTGACAAGTGGATAATGAAAATGTGGTTCATTTATACTATGAAGTTTTACTCAGCAGTAAAGAAAGATGAAATCATGAAATTTGCAGGTAAATGGGTGGAACTAGAAACTGTTATACTAAGCGAAGCAACACAGACTCAGGGAAAAAAATACCCTGTGTATGTTCTCCCTCATATGTTGATCCTAGCACCAATCCTTAAAATTGAGTACGTATCCAGACATAACAACAGGGACCAGCATAATGAAAAGGAACCAGAGAGGTAAAGGATAAGAAAGAATCTGAAAGAGAAGAATAGTAGGAAACAGGCATTAATAAGGGAGATATGGGTAAAAATGGGGTTATTTTAAGGGGAAGGGTTATGTAGGCTTATACAAGGAACCTTGGGGATAAAGGGAAAGAAGGAGGTCAAGAGAGGTCGGAGCATAGGAGAAGGGTATTATTAAGGGAGAAATGGGAAAATGGGGGCGCTTTAAATAGAGAAACCATGGTGGAAGATTTAGACAATGCGAGACATAAATTATGCCAGAGGGAACCATTTTAATTGAACAATCTACTGACATATTATACATACAACTAGCTCAAGGAATGTAATACATGTCTCTGCAAGGTTTATCTGAGAATGTTTGGTCTTTGTCCAAGCCTTATTGATATAACACATGGTAATTAAAAGTATCAGACTGTTGGAACTAACCCTCTTGGATGTCTAACAGCCATAATTTGAGGCCTATACTAATTTGGTCAGAGGGACATAAAGGACAGTTTTTGCTCCTTGCTCTCCAAGGTCGACTAAGCTCCAGGGGATTATGAGAATCTCTCAAAATGTCCTGTAACTGTGGTGTGTCACCTGTCCTCTTGATCAAGGAGGCCATGGGGACCCCACCCCATGGACTTGAACCAGTGTCCTGTCTACAAAGAGGAGTGTCAACACAGAGGAAACATTTCCTCCATGCTTCCAAGTGAAGTCAGCCATGGTTGAGCAGGACCTTTGACTTATCTTCACATAGATGGAACTGGTAAAAGAAAGGAGCCAGGGGCTCCTCCCAAGCCCATGTGGCCACTGAGGAACAGAGCCTCAAACGACCTTAGGAGTAAATATAAATTGGTTTATCTGGGGCAACTGTATGGTCTTAAACACCCAAAAGGAAAGTATAACCAAAGATCAAAGGGATCGATATAACTCTTTAAGTGTCCATGTGTATAGCTAAAAGCTACATAACAAAAAAACTATGCCAGAGAGTTGATACCTTCCTTTGAGTTGTTGGCTAGGGTGTCCCAATTGACTCCAAGACAGTAGCCAAGCATAGAACTTGGAAAATGAACAGCAGACCCCAGTCTTATCTAAAGGAATATTGGCAACTGATTGCTGCTAGATAAGGAAGAACTGATCTTCCTAAAACAAGGAACTCTAGATAGGCTGACTAGATTCAGTGGATGGACATCTCCCCCTGGAGAAGGGCTGGGGGCACTGACAACACAGTAGACAGTAAAAGGGATTATAGAGTATATGGGCTCCAGTGGAGGGGGGGTGTATATGGGAGGGTGCCATTTGGGATGTAAGTATGTAGATGAATAAGATTGTTTGGGATGTTCTGTATGAAATACAAAAAAATCAACAAATAAAAAAATGAGTTATGTTTGAGGAAGAAGCATAAAAATTTGCTCTGTGTTAATTAATAGAGGTGAAACACACTGAAATTGAAATCTTCCCGGTGATTTTATATCCATGCTCAGATGGATCTCAGAAAGTAATCCTCTGTGACTAATAATAATCAGATACATAGAGATTAGAGACACATGTGTAAACATCTGAGGTTTTCTGTATGAAACAGTATATTTTAAAATGAAACAGAGATCTTTTTTAAAGGTTAAAACCTCATTCGTTTTTATGTCTCATAGTGTTTATACTGAGTTCAATATTGTATAAGTGTAGTAATTCAACCGTGAACCTAAAAATTACAGCCAATACAGAAAGAGATGCATTTTTGCTCTGGAAATTGTTATTGAACATGTTAATGTTGTAATTAAATGCTTGTTCTAATCATGTGGTTATTAAATAAATTTTAAAATGAAACAAAAGAGTTTGGCATTTCATCCTCATAATTATCTCATAAATGACCTTTTATCCCATAAAGGAACTTTTGCTATATCATAATCCCATGATTTATATAATGAAATTAAGATTTTGGTGGGACAAGTTGTTCTGTGTCACACTTTAGCAAGCAAGGAATAAGGTTTAAAATTAGGCATGGGGGTCTAATTTTAACAATCCCTAGAGATTACTATTTGAATTTTTGTCTGTCTTCACACTGAGAGCCTTTGGGCTTGAACAGACTCCGTGATATACTATTTGTTCTTTTCTTCCTTAATTTCTACCCTCAATATGATAACACTAGCTCATAGGCCTCAGTGGCCAGGTACTTCTCTAGTCCATGTTAAAACAGCATCATACAAAGAATAAGATGCTTAAGGATATTCAACTCTAAATTCTCAAGGGGTGTTTTGAGTGGATTAAATATTATGTGGCTAAAATCTTGCTTTCAAATTAGTATTAATACTGTCACTTTAAAGTGACTTGCTGACCAAAGCAGAGAACTCTTTATACTAAGGCAGATATTGGTCCATTCCAGTGACAATCGGAACTACAAAGCCCATGGAGCTGTTTTTTGAATCAGTCCATGTTACAATTAATATGAAACTAGAAAATTATTATAATGACTATTAACATTACAGAGTTATTTCCTAATTGCTAGACATTTCTTGTAGCATAGTTTACATGGATTTGCTTAAATGAGGCAACCTTATGAGGTAGGGATCATTATCATTTTCACTTTACAGATGTAGAAACTTAAGTTAAAATTTTTGTTATTTAGCCAGGCGTGGTGGCACACGCCTTTAATCTCAGCACTGGGGAGGCAGAAGCAGACGAATCTCTGTGAGTTCAAAGCCAGCCTGGTCAACAATAATGAGTTCCAGGCCATCTGGGTATACAAATAGACCCTATCTCAAAAACATCCAAAAATGTTGTTATTTAAAATATTCAAACTCAAATGTCAGTAGATAGTATGGGTATAATATGAATCAAGGCAAATATGAGTCCAGAGCCTGTTCTTTTAACTAGTCAGGGTAATCATGTTATTAAGAAACATATTAAGAGCCTATGATGTGCATAGTATACTGATAGGAAAAGAATTAGGGGACATTTGCATGATGAAATCTTCAACTAGGATACTGAAAATACAAATCACACTATGGGGAGAGATGACTTTAGCGACTTTTGGATTATATATGGCATGGAACATGATCAGACAGTGACTATGAGATGAATCTAAAGTGAATTGGCACCAGGCATGGTGGCACATGCCTTTATTTCCAGCACTCAGGATGCGGAAGCAAGCATATTTCAGTGAGTTTCAGGCCAACCAAGGTTATATAGCAAGACACTATCTTAAAAAAATGAATTAAAAAGAAAAACAAAAGTAACTTGGAACATTTGTTCAGTGTAGATAAGGTTCTGAGTTTTAACCCCAACAACTTCCCCATAATCCCATCCCACAAAGACCTGGAAATTGTTAGCACCTCTGCCTAGGAATATCGACAGAGATGACTAGCAGATATTTGGTTAATTCTGAAGCTCAGAACGAGTATATGACTAGAAGCACAGGGCAAATCAGTTCACTTAGGTGGGGAGATGAGAGTGAGATAAAGGAAGCGAGGAGAGAATTTGAGAAAACCACTACATTTTGGGAGCGTACCACATAAGAGGATTCAGTGAGTGAGACTGAAAAGGAATAGAAAGAGCTTTAGGGTGAGAACTGAAAGAAAGCAAGCTTGTAAGCCTTTGGCACAATAAGAATAATGATGAGTGTTCTTTAAGGGGAGTATTGAAAGACTATCTGATATCCACAGTTACAAAAATGCTACTTACATTTATGAACAGCTTCATTGACTAAAGTTGGTAAATGTGGTGGTTTGAATGAGCTGTCCCCCCATACGCTCAAGTATCTGAACACTTGGCCTCAGTTGGTGGTGCTGTTTGCAGAGGTTTAGGAGGTATGGCCTTACTGGAGGAAGCACGTCACTGGGAGTGGGCCTGACAATATATAGCTTTCCCCCCTTCCAGCTAGGCTCACTCTTCTTCCTGTGCCTGAAGATGTAAGTACTCAGCTTTGTGCTCTGGCTGGTGTCCTGCCATGGCTCCCCAACATGATGGACTCTCATCCCTCTGGAAGCATGAGCCCAATAAACTCTTCCTTCTATAAGTTTCCTTGATTATGATGCTTTTATCACAGCCACAGAAAAGTAATTAGTACAGTAAAGAAGTGAGTACACAATAAAGGAGCAAAAGCGGCAATCTGACTAGTCTTTCAAAAAGCTGACAAGAAGGGAATGCCAGAATGTAAATGATTACTTAAGGAACTATAGGTTTGCTTATTTTCCAAGAGTGGGCCTTAAGTGAACCCATGCCTGCATCAAGGGGTATAGGTCCTAGAAGAATAAACAGTGAAAAAGGACATGGTGGGGAAAACACAGTCGTCATAAGGATGAGATTAGAAGCACAAAGCAAGTGTTAATTTAACAGTGATGAATGACTATATCTAAATCAGAGATGGAGGTATAAATTAAAAGGCAAAGGGGTTCCTATATAATGAGCATGTTTTACTTAGTGGAGTAAAAGAGAAAAACCCATCTACTAAGAGTGAGGGACCTAAAAGGCTTTGGAATTTTGAGACTATCCTGAGGCAATTTGAGAAAAGAAAATAGAAATGGATGAAAAAGAAATTTCAGTATTTTAGCAAATGATGTTTTTAAGAACATTATTCCAGGAGGCAATGAGAAAAAATATTTCTAGGGAAAACACATTGGGAAATGAATCATATTATACCTTTCACATTATATATGAGAATATTAAGGACTCAGAATTTCTTTAGTAGAGAAATTAACTGCCTTCATTTATCTCGTGTTTTGCAACTTATTTATTTCATTTCACAGTCACTTATTCACACAGAAATTGTTCATATCTCACATCATTACTGTTCCAAGGAATGCATTTCATGGAATGCTGATATAGAGGTTCAGTCTGAGATAAATCAAAGAACAGGTGAAGTACACTGAGAATCCAAATGCCATCCTTAAACTATGTGAAATGGAGGCATTAGTGCTGTGTTGTGCTTCTGCTAGCAGTGGTTTTGTAGCCTGGAAGCTGGATCAGATCAAAAGGAAAATAGTGTCTGCTTGAGCTTTGGAAATGGGGACAAATCCAGATAAAGAAAAAGAAGGCAATATAATTGCAGATCTAAGGGGAGTAAAGTTAATAGGGTAGATACTGAAAGGCTGTGAATTGGGAAGGAGAAAGGTGAAGGAATAGTTAGTGATGGGAAAAATTAAGACTGTACAGTAATGACCTCAGAGCGTATTTCTAGTGGACAAGAGGTAGCAGGAAAAGTGAAGACTGGGAATTGACAGCCAGGGGAGAGAAAAAAGTATAGCTATATATTATTTATTTAAGAAATCATTTGTGAAAATAATGAAATATTAATGAGAAATTGAGTAATATAAGGCTGGATAAGGACATACTTTATACACAGGACTTGGAGTAATGGAGCTGGAACTGACCTGGAAGCCTTCTTCCAGAAGACTAGCTCTCATAGTTCTAGAGGACACTGTGCAAGCTGCTAAGGGAGAAAAAATCAATCAATGGTCCAACCCAGCCCTAAAGCCCAATAACTAAAATGCCTGGTACAGCAAACTATCTCTATTGGTGCAGTAGTGGCACTGTTTTATAGGGGGTTAATCAATAGCTATCTAATAGGACTTGAAGCCCTCTCAATGGGAGGGAGTTCATGGGTGGCACTGTAATTATAGCCAAATATACATGAATGGAGAGGTCATAGATCCTAGAGAAAACCCTATCTCTGTCATATCTTTAGACAAATGTAATTTCTTACTGTATGCTAAATATGGGTCTTTATATTTATAGGCAAGCATGCCTCTCACCACTCATCAAAGAAACTTCATTTTGCAACAGATGGAGTCTATTACAGAGTTCCACAACTGGTCATACACATACACTATGTGTCTGAGAAATGCCCAGCCCTAAATGACCCATCTACAGTGGAACCTCTACACGTAAGGCTCATGGACCATAGTAGGAACAAGGGTGGGGGGTAGAGAGAATACTAATGCATTCCTCAACACTCACCAGTGAAGCTTCCTCAACAGAGTGTGATGCATACAGAAGACCAGAACTGACAAAGTATAGTGAATAAGAGACTGCAGAGTGTGTGTTTCTGGATAGAACTCCTATATTAAACCTCACCTACCAATGGCTCAGAGACCATTGCAGAAGAAGTGGGCAGAAAGATGGTAAAAGCCAAGGTTGGTGCATGAACATAAGGAAACAGAGACTTCCAGGCCTCTTGGAACTTGCTCATATGAACTTGCAACAATTATGACCGTATGCACAATATCCAAGCTAACACAGTGAGACAAAAGCCCAGCATAGAACTGGGGAATGAGTAGCAGGACCCAATGTTAGCAAAGGAACTATTGGCAACTGATTACTGCAGGGTGAGGGAGTGTTGATCTTTTGAAGGGAGTGACTCTAGATAGGCTGTCTAGACTCCAGTGATGAACTTACAAGGGACATCTGAACACAAAATCTTGATCAGGTAGGTCTCAACATACATGACAGAATACATGAAATAAGTTGCAGGGGGCTATAGGGCTTTGGGGGATTAGGGTCTAAAGAAGATTAAAATTTATTATATGAAATTCACAAAACTTCAATAAAAATAGTCATTAAAATAAAAAATGAGTAAGAGGCTAATGCATGCATTTGACCAAAGGAGGTCATTAGCATTAGTTACTTTTAAGTGAATGATTTGTGCAGTGCTAAATGTGAATAAAGAAATGCATGATTACAAGGTGTGCAAAATATCACTGATTTTTTTTTTTTCAGTAAAAGGGATGAGAATCGGTTATTTGAGAGGCAGCTTAGTGTGTGGTCCTGGGCTTGTTCTTCTGTCTCCATGGACATAGGCCTCTGCCAAAAGCATGCTCTCCTAGATGGTTGATCAAGCTATGAAGCATTCAAGTTTCAGTCTCCAAGTTTGTTGGAGCAGGAAGTACTGGAGCAGTGGTATACAATGCGTCTGGCATTGTACAACCCAGATGTCTGTGAGGAAAGGAAGAATAAACCAGAACCTTGGAACAACCTGGGTCTTAATCATCAGTGCAAGGTCTACTCAGTGAATGAGGATTTCAGCAAACTGAAGAAAGAAGGTCCTGACTTCTAAACTACAAATTTCATCATAAAGCTGCTTATAATGAACGTCTTTCAGAAGTCATCTATACAATTTTCCACTTAACTTGGAAATATTTCTCTTCTGAATACATGACATCATGTTGATGTTTTGGAGTTTATTATACCAATCAATAAAACTCTGAAACTTGAAAAAAGACAGAGGTATGCAAAATGAAACCTCGTTGATTTTTTTTTCAGTAAAAGGGATGAGAATTGGTTGCTTGAGAAGAACATTCACTACGGCAAGTATGTTCTTAAAGTTATTTTGTTGGAAGTGTATAGAGCGGGTGGAACTGGGGGCTTGGGATGAATAGGACTGTACAGGTTGAGATTCTTGGAAAGTAAGGAATAAAACAAGCACAGCAATGAAGGCCTAACTGAGGAAAGGTAGCATGGATTTGTTGTGGTATTTTTCCACTGTGTGTCACCTGGAAACTGGAGGTTTAGGGGATCAGCCTGTTATGGGGAATGACAGCAAGGATGACAACCTAAGCTGGGAAAGTGGAGATATAATGTGAGTGGGTTCATGAGAAGATTAATGGCCCATATATTAGAATGAGAAAACAACGATGATGATACCTAGGGATGGCAAGGACTGACTTTGTTTCATTTCTAGGTAGGGTTGTTACAAATTTTGAACAAAAGAACATGAGACTTAAAATGAGTAGAAATGAAGACTTTCAGAATAGAAGGAGTCAAGGAATTGGTGGGTGTGATATGGGTTTTATATAGAAAAGTTGATGTCACTCTGAATAGGAGTCTATGAAGAAGGAAATATCAGTAGAAACATGATGTCAGAGAGGGGTGGGAGGTGGGTGAAACTACTGTGAATCATGAGAGTGCAGAGATATATTGGATAACAGAGTGGGCTTCAGTGGCGAAGTAGCTGAATGAAGCTGGTGGAATAATGGAAGCCAAATGGTTGAGATGAGTAAGCAGAAGGTAGACATACACTCATAGCCCTGAAAGAAAGAGGATATACAGAATCATCTGGAACAGCCGTGGGAGACGTGAAGTTCTCGGAGAAAAAAATCCAACAGACATTAGGTATATCACAGGGCGGAGACCATGCTCTGAGAGAAAGGTAGAAAATAAATGGAGACTATGTCTCCAGAGTGCATAGTGAAAGTGTCCGTAGAGACTGCAGAAAACAGAAACATATGTCTGAGAAGGGTACAGAATGAGTTGGATTTGAAAGGACTTCAAATAAAGCAAGCAAAACCAGACTGAATGGGTTTCTTCTTTGAGCAGTGATAGTGGATAATGGGGATAAAGGACACAAGGCCCCAAGACTTTAAACTGGAATTCATTTGAGGGACAGGAAGCTCTTGTACCAGGAAGAAGGAAGCGTTATGAGCTTGGTGACACTGATAAATGTAATGGAGTTTTGAGCTACATTACTATGATTATGTGAGCTCTGAGCTGATCAAAAGCATACTTCTTCTTGGATTGTGACACAACACCAAAGACAAAGAGATACACACAATATCCTCCCAATTCCATTTTTTGGTGAGAGATGTATCCTCTATTCCTGTGAATATGTGGATTGGAATATTTCCCAATGAATTTTGATAAGAGGGTATTTTCAGAAGCATTGGTGGAGGAATGAAGGAAGGGGACATAGGCATGAGGAAAGGATTGGCAAGCACAATTTGTGATGTGTCCTGTAGGGCCAACCTTGGAAAAATTGAGACATGAAGGCACTGGTCATGAAGGTTGATTTTCTTACATTTATCATCACTATGTCCAAAGTATGAAGGGCTTATGAACAATTTCCTGTTGAACCAGGAGTGTTATATTAGCCAGGCCTCCTCCAAATTCTGGCAAGTTGCTGCTCCAAAGTTTCCATTTCCCTTTAATTTTGTATTTACTTATTTTAGTATATGTGTTGCTTGAATTTAAGTGTACCCATGCTTGCCATGCCCACAGAGGCCAGAAGGGTATGTCAGATCTCCTGAAGCTGGACTCACAGACAGATATTACCTGTATGTAGGTGATGGGAACTGAACCCAGGTTGTTTACAAGAACAGTCAGTGCTCTTAACCAGTGAGCCATCTCTCCAGCACCTTTCCATTTGTCTTATCCCACTTGATTTCATTGCAGCATGGCCTATTCTTATCTTCCCATGATATGTCCCTGGTAGCTAACAAGTAAAATAGTATAAAAGTAGTTAACCTACTATCATATGAATAATATATCAATGTGTGTGTGTGTGTGTGCGTGAGTGTATGTGTGTTCTTAGGAAAGAGTTTAAATTGAGTTACCTTACACAAGGGACAGTGCTCCTCCCAGAAGAAATAGGTTTCCAAATAAAAAGCCCAGCACTAGATGCAGGATACTATGCCTCAAGTTGTTTGTCAGGGGTGTTATAATGACCCTCACAATAATACAAGTGATTGCCATTGATCTTCTTTGCACAACAGAACTTGATGATCATAACTTATTGTTGAAGACACCACACACATTGGGACAGAAGACACAGAGAAATCAAGCTGGTACTCACCTAGAAGCTTCCTCCCAGTTAGTTAGCTTTCATAGTACCAGATGGTGCTATGTAGGGTGCTGGGGAAAAGAAGCCATCAACAGTCTTACTCAGCTGTGAACCCTGTGAGCTACATTAATGACCAGTGTAGCAAGCTATGCCCATGGGTACAATACTGGCATGGTTGTTATGGGAGTAACCAACTTCTTTCTGGCTAGATTTAAGGCAAAAACACACGACTTGTACTACAAATATTGTCAAGAATCCATGGCAAGGAAATTCACAGGCCACAGGTGTTAACCTCCTGCTATTATTTTACTAAACAGACAGTATGAATTTGCCTTCTAAATTTGTATCTCTGTACAAAGATTAATATAGTTCTCAGTTCTCATCAGAGAATTTTCTTTTGTGTAGTGGATGGTGGTTAATGCAGAAAATCACAACTGGTCAAAGTGCAGAGAATGAGTGGTTGTATAGTATGAGGTCACAAATAGGATCTTCCTATCACATACCCTGCCCCAAACACTCAGGAACCATCACAGAAGAGGAATTGGAAAGATTATAAAAGCCAGAGGTAGGGAAGGAACAGAGAAAAACCATGCCTTTTGTGCATGCAGGATCACTATACTAATGAACTCACAGCAGCTGTGGTTGCGTGCACAGGATCATAAAAGAACCAACCAGTCAACATTCTAGCATGGAGTGGAATAGTGGTCCATGACCCCTCATCCCCACCAATAACTGAGAAGGTATGGAAAGTTGAGGGCTTCAGGGAAAGGAAGAGTCATTTTTCTTTAATGATGTGGTCCCTGGTAGGTTGACTGCACTCCAGTAGATAGTCCCACTCTCATGAGCATATGAACAACACAAATGGGATTTGATGGGTTACTAATATAAAAACAAAAAATAAAAAATGGAAGTCATGAATTTGAGTTGGAGTCAGGAAGGGGTTGGTAGATCTGGGAGGACTTAGTGGGGAATAAGGGGTGAATATGATAAAAATACTTTATATGCGTGTATGAAATTCTCAAAAAACTAACAAATGGTGTATTAAAAAGTAAAAATATTCTGAAGCAGAGGTCACAAAATGTTAATATCTGTTCTTTAAAAATCTAATACGAAACTATATTTATATTCCCAGTGACGTTTTAAAAAATTTCACTTGAGTGCTTTAAAACAGAGGGAAGAAATGCCTGACTATGATGATGGGAATAGAAAGGACTAGAGTAGAGTAAGGAAGTACTTCTTGCCCTCAAATTAAACCAGAAAGTCATTGAGATACTTCTGGTTTCACTGGGACACAGGAATGGTTCTGTTTTTGAGTAAACTTGGGATTATTGTTCCAAGTTTCCTGTGGCCTAGAAGTAATGACATCCTGAGTTTTAGTAATGTGTAGCTTCTTATATTTTCACTCTCTGTGCCATCTGTTGAGGCCACTGTGAATCGTGTGGGTATTTTTTTTCTTTTCCTTGGAAACTTTAGACTCAAATTTTCTTATGGCGTATATAAGCTAAATCTTGCAAAAAGCCCTATAAAGGTACTTCCCTCTAAAATCAATGCAAAGAATCTTTGAAAATAGATCCATTAAGTGGCTTTAACTCTGCAAGGAAAACTGTATAATCAGATAAATCTAATTCTTGAATAGACTGAAACCTGAGTCTCCCAGCTCCCCCACCCTATTTTCTTCCCCTCAGCCAAAGAATCCTAGGTGGTCATCGGAGAAATGTAAATGTCAAGGTGGGCTTTCTGGATATGGATCTTCTATGGAGTAAGGGCCTATTGGTTTCAAGTAGTATCTGACATCCTTGCAAGTAATCACAGGCCTAAATGCTCAACAGATACAGAGCTTACAGTAACTAAATGCTATCCATAGCAACTCTAAGTAAAATGGAGACAAATTAGTTTCTACTTAGGGTATCCAGAGGATATCTGGTCTTCTGTAAGAAGTGTTATCTATGTATTTCCAAGTCAGAGTTGTCTGTACAGAATTGTAAAACTGTGGAATATTGTTTTCACGAACTAACCTATTCCTGAATTAAATAGCAACTAATGTATTTACCATGTTTTTCACACTGTATTTGTAGGCATATTATGAATTTGGATTGTCTACCAATGTTTCATGTGTTAAAAACTGGATACCCAGCTGCTGGCTATGTTGAGAGATAGTGGAAACTCTAGTCTAGAATGTAGGCATATTTTGAGAAATAGGGAGTACTTGTGAATGGTAGATTGCCCCTGGTGTTCACTATGTCTCTATCATCTCTGTCTCCATCTCTGTTCTCTCTCTCTCTCTCTCTCTCTCTCTCTCTCACCTTCTCTTTGATGACATAACATGAGCAGCCACGTCTGATCTAACTTGCAGCACTATGATGTTCTGCCTCACCACAGACTTAAAAATAATAGAGCTACTCAACTATGTACTGAAACCGGTAAAACTTTGAAGCAAAATAAACTATTCCTCTTTTTAATTTATCACAGATATTTCACTACAGTGATGGAAAGATAACAGAATGGGAATATGACACATGTGTATTGTCAGCCAAACATTGTGTTAGGATAAATTACTATGCAATAGTAAAATGTGGTTCTACTTTAAGAAGCTTAAGGAGACACATATATCGAGTAATTTCAGTATAGTAGTGTATGAGCTATGATAGAGATAATATAATTTTTTCTCACTTATTCACCATGGTTTTTGACTATCTACTATGTGCCGTGTATTGTCCTAGATTCCAGGAAAATATCAGCAAACAAAGCAAAGACTGCATCTTGACTGAGCTTCCATTCTGCTGCATGTAAAAAACACTGTGGTTCCGTACAGGAGGGAATGACTTAAGTGGGAAAATTGAGCAGGACTGCACAATGGTCATGATATTTGTGTTAGATATAGGAGAATGAGTAAAAACTCTATCAAGTCCATGAGATGGAAAAACAACATTCCAGGCAGAATGAATATAAATGACAGAAGCAACAAAGATGGGTGTGCATAAAAGAAAACATTTTTTTTTGGTCTTTTTGAGACAGGGTCTCCCTGTAGCCGCAGCTATCTCGGAACTCACTATGTAGACCAGGCTGGCCTTGAAATTACAGAGATCTACTTGCCTCTGCCTCCCAAGTGTTGGGATTAAAGGCGTGTGCTACCACGGCCGACTTAAGAAAAAACGTTTTTAAAGGCATCCAGGACAAAGGATTAGGCACTAGTGTTACCTGGGTTAAAGGATATGAGTTTCAAAGGGAAAGGAGTAGGGGAAAGCTCCAACTTTAAGTGAGAAGGCCAACAGAATTCAAAATTAGGAAACTAGGAACTCTTACCAGAGCTTGTTTGCTGAGCTATAGGAGAAAAGCCAGTATCTAAGGTTTATAGGAGAGGATCGCAGACCAGAGGGCACCCTGGGATTTCTAGGTTCTTGTGTCCTGGAACAACAATTTGGACACAAGGATAGCAGAAGAAATAGAGATAATTTATTAAGAAATACAGTCATAGAAGCATACCAGAGAGCTGGGAAACTGTAGAAGCTCATGGGTGTGGGCCACAGGAGTGGAAACCCTTTAAAGATTGCTGACAGCACTCTCCTTCTCCTATATTTGTAAGTTGCAGGCTTTTCTTGGTTATGACCTATTCCGTACATGTAGCCCGATGGGAGTGGTTTCCATGTTATTACTGATGTCTCTTTTTCCACAACACTCTCCTGCAACAGGGTGAGAAATGGCCGTGACTTCATTTGCTACCCTGATGTCTAAATGGTGAAGGGAATGGGATTTCAAGGGTATCATGAGCTGTCATTTTTTGAAATCACTGCTGGACAATGGAGAGTTGCTCTTCTTCAAGGGAGTGACACTAGATAGGCTCCAGTGGATGAACTGTACTGAGGGACATCTGGATACACAAATGTGACTGAATAGGGCTTAAGATATATGATGGAGTACATGAAATCCTGTGGGAACGCTATGTGGAGGGTGCAGATATGGGAGGGAGTCTAAATATGGCATTAAGATGTATGAAATTTGAAAAAATTTAATTGAAAATATACACTGAAATAAAAGAAGTTTAGACTTCAGTTTTGTATACCTATCTAACCAAAAGCATTGTTGTGCTTACAGAGCAGTTGTATTAGACATAGCAGTCTGTGACTTAATTTCATGATCCTTGAAGATAGTAACTTAGTCATGGTATAAGGTCAGTCAAGAAAACAAGATGCTAGGGGTTTGAAAGAAGGGAATTCATCTTTTAAAACTGTGTTTCAATCGTATCAGAAAATCTTTGGTTATTCTTATTAAAATTTAATCACAGATTAGTAGGTTCTACTATCCTATAATGAAATGTGGTTAGCATTTTCATCACAAAATCCTTAAAGAATCTTATTGCTATATTTGCTTTTGCTAGGAAAGCTAAGTAATCTCATGATGTATTTGACTCACAAGAAATTCATATGGAATACAAATTTTTTCTTTCTTTTTAAACTGTGCAGACTTTTTTTTTTGTAGCTTCCAGATTCCTTTAAAGAACGTACAGGCTTTTGCACCTCCCTCACCATAATGTTTCACTTTCCTTCATCTGTACTGGAACATGATTTCCACCTTTCTTCTGTCCTAAGAGTACAGTACAGAATATGTACAGAAAAAGAAAAACTCTCTAAAGCCACAACTGCCTTTACCTAAAAAAGAAACCATTTTATAAAGGACTATTGTGTTGGGAACTTAAGGTGTTCATTATAATAGATTCCGGATGTCAGTTTTACAATTCCTTTCCGAAAGGCATAAAACCACCGGATTCTAGCACTTGTCTGGGAACCCCTAAGCAGAGAGGAAATTGGCTGGCAGATATGCAGATTTGGGGACTATGCTACCTAACTGCTGAGGTCTGGGATGGAATTTAAGCACAGAAGAAGTTTGTAAGCAATAAAGAGGCCTCCATGGAGACTCCTTGGGTCCCAAAGCTCATTTTATCCCACGAATATAGGGCCCTGGGGCCTGTGTGTTCACAAGCAATAAAGCAGTCAAATTCTTCCCAAGTTGCTAGAAGAGCACACTAAAAATGATGCCTTCCTCAGCATTTCTTTTCAAATGGTTCAAGAAGAAAAGCTATGGCATCATTTCTAATACCCACATCCTATTTTCAAATCTTCCAAAAATAGGAGCTCTAATTCACAAGCATGAGACAAGAGGAGGAAATGCACTCAAAGGGACATGATTTTTTTCTGCTAATAAAAAAAGTTTATAAAAAAATGTGTCCACTGTAAAAGTGACAATCTTATATAGAAGCCATCTGACTGGGATACCCAAGTCTTTGGTTTGTTTGCTTTGTTTATCTAATTTTTAAAGAGTAGATGTCTACCACCAAGCTCTCCCCACAGCCTTGGCACTTTGTGAGCAACGTATTTTGCCATGTCAAAGTGCTACACGGTAGACTTGGAAACTGGATTGATATGGACTTCTGCACTTGCTAGCCATTACACCTGAATATTTGGTGCATTGAGTGACAATATAAAATATTTTTTAATAAGAACCTATAATTGAACCCTTAACTAGTGTCTTTGGAGCACAAAACATAAAATATATAAATTCAGGAAATTGTCATTATTTACTGGTCAACTGGGACAAAAAAAGGATTTGAGCTTTACTTTAGCTTACTAGTCAATGAGACCTAGAAATGGCAACCCTGAAGTTTCTCATTGATGTAGGAAAACAGAAATATGCAAAGAATGGAGAAAAAGGAAGCTTCTGCTTGTGTAAGTGTAGGTAGGTATTGAACATAGTATTCTGTTAGCCTCTGGAAAACAAGGCCTTTGCTGTGTTTCATATTTCTAGGAGTTCAATGCATTGAGGTCCCTTTCTCAAATGTTTCTAAGATTCCTTTAGAGATGTCTATGTGTGATGGTCCAAGTATGGAGTCACACCCCTGTGGGCCTCAATCCCCAATCCCCATTTGCTGTCTTTGTAATATTCTGTACTCTTGTATTCTGAGCATAGGTCAATCAGATGAGCCTTAGGACTTACAACTATGTAATGGTTTCAGAAACCTGTGAATGGGGACCTGTGCCCAAAGGATGTTTTAGTAAGCATATTTTTTCCACTGGTTGCTGCAATATCTCTTCCCCAGGATTTTGAACACTTGGGGCTGCCATCCTAGTTTCTAAGATGTCAGTTTGGGACAACTCTCCTTCATAGTAAAGACATAATTTCAAAGCACGACTGACCCAAGCATTGCTTTCTGCCATTTGCAGTCCAACTATGGATATTGTTTTGCTCTAGCACCAGAAGCGATGAAGATAGCTGATTATATCATTTCAGTGCCACTCAAGTAAGATACCTCATCCTTTCTACAAACTGTATGTCATGCATCAGACAGTGGGTGATCATGTCTATGTCCTCTGAGGGCATTTGAGACCATTGTTTTATACTGCCAGTAGTTTCTTCTGTGTCACGGACTGATATGGTGATGTCATATTCTTTGAGACTGTTCTTAAGCTATGCCAGATGAAAGAGAGTTATTGTTAACATGAGTAAAATCAGCCTCTCTTTCTTCCCATGGTTACCATGCCTATCCTTATAATTAGTAGACCCGTATGGAAGTTGTAGATGCAAGTAATATTAAAAGCAACCATATTCTTCTATTAAAATGACTCTTTTTATACTTATTTTGAGTTTTGGGCTTTAGTCTGAAAATAAGTGACTTATTTTTATACATTTTGAGTTTTTGGCTTTAGTCTAATTGATCAGACAACTCAAAGTCTTTCTTTGCCTACAGTCCATAGGACTTTCCTAACTTTTCAAACGGACACTGCATTGATTGGCTATGAAAAAGACCAAATGATTAGCATCCAGGTTCCTGGGTTTTGATCTTTATTTTACCATCACCATGCCTAAGTAAAGTCCTTATGTACCTGTCCAGCCATGGTCTACTTCTAGGAATTCAGATTCATAGTTCTGGCTTTCTGTACGCATGCCCATAAGATTCCATTACTTCTCATACCTTTCCCTCTCCCCATATCACTTTTCTTTTCCCCTGCACTTTGAGTAGTCAAGAGAACTTTCTGCCTGACCAGATATCTATATTTTGACTATTAATTCCCAATGTCCAGAAGAAAGCTTTTGATATTTTCAACCAACTAAGTAGGCATTGCATAGTCACATAGACTGGACTCAATATTAAGGTGTATCAGTTGCCATATTGAAGGCAGGAATCAACACTAAACAAGACCATCTCAGCTGCTTTACAACTCTGAATGTATTCATAAGCTTAGTACAGGGCTGGCTATGCTCCCTATAAGGTGAGAATAGTGCCCAAGTCATCATAACTCTCCTGAGAGGTACGGTAGAGATTCAGAATAAAGTGGTTCAGATTGGCACTGTAGTGTAGCAGGTCCTTCAGTGTGGACATCGACATGAGGTTCATGTGGAAGGTGAACACAGTGAGTTGAGAAGAACAGCCCAGGATAAGGAGGAGAGTATTAAGAGACACCTCAAGGCAACAAGCCCGGAGTCATCAGGGTTTTTGCAACTCTCTCTAGAAAAATTTGGAATGGCTCAGAGGCAGGAGCTGAACAACTGTGGCTTAAAATACTCAAGAAAATACATGCTTTGGAACATGTTGTTCTGTTTCATGCTATAAGACTACAAATGGAGGTGAATGTGGTAGTTCATATCTATAATACTAGCCTTTGGGAGGCTGAAGAAAGAGTATTGACCAGAAGTATAAGGCCAATCTCAGCTATACAGCTGAGCCCAATCAGCTTGGGTTATAGTATGAGACCCTGTCTCACAAAAGTAAAACAACTGGGCATGTGGTACATGCCTTTAATCCCAGCATTTGGGAGGCACAGGAAGGCTGATCTCTGTATGCTCAAGTCCAGTCTAGTCTATGTAGTGAGTCCCAGGCTAGCATAGTGAAGCCCTGCCTCAAAAGAAAGTGTTAAACACACCGATTTTTTCTCAATGGTAGCATGAGTTTGCAATCCCATCAGCAAATGTATAAATGAATGTGTGTTTATGTGTGTGTGTGTGTGTGCGCGCACGCGCGCGCATCCTCACCTTCATTTGGTGTCATTTCTTGTCTTGATCTTAGCCAGTCTGACCAGTCTGACTGGGATAAGATAACATCTTAAAGTAGTTTTGATTCACATTTCCTAATCACTGAGGATATTGAACACTTTTTAATGTGTTAAGGTGTTTCTTGAACATTTTTATTACTTTTGAGAGCTCTCTGTAGAGATCCATAGCCAATTTTTAAATTAGGTCATTGGGTTTCTTGATTCATTTCTTTTAGTTCTTTGTATATTCTGGATACCAATCCTGTCAGATGTGTAGCTGGTGAAGACATTCTATCACTCTGTGTGTTTCCTCTTCACTCGATTGGTTGTTTCCTTTGCTATACAGAAGATTTTTAGTTTAATGAGGTCCCATTTGTATGCTGTTGACTGTAATAACTGAGTGACTGATGTCTGGTTTAGAAAGGCTTTTTCTGCACCTATATCTTGCATATGTTTTCTTCTAACAGTTTCAGCGTCTCAGGTTTCACAATGAGAGCTTTGATCATTTGGATAATGTGGTATGGCATGTAATGACAACATCCACATTAAATATGTAATATTAAATATTAAAGATCAACAGTGATGAGATGTATAGTATTTCATTATAGATATAGTCTGAGGAACCAAACCATTATGAATACTAACAATATGCTTTTCTTATAGTAGCCAATATCAAAAGTAGCCAAGAATGGTATACTTGGCAATTTTGGCAATAAAGAACATAATGAGGTAGATTCTGAACACTAAGAAGAATCTTTCTGTGCAGAGGTTAGGCATGAAACAAATACCTAAGCATTGCATTTTGACCCTTCATTCTCAATTGTCCTTGATAATTCACTACATTATATGGTAATTCATTTTTTAAAGCAAATTGTTTACACAGACAGGAACTTCACAGAACCTTTTCACAGTGTTTTCCTCATTGATTGATGGTCCTGACTGAAGAATAAAGAATTTAAATTGCTTGTTACCACCAATACTGCATCTATTTCCCTAAATAGCAGAGTACAATAAGAACCATGCAGTTCCTTTAATATATTATTTGGAGCTCAACTCCCATACTGAAAACTTAGAAAGTACACACATTCACAGTAACATAGAGTTAAATTCCATTGGTTTGGAAAAATCTTAATACTTTTTCACTTAATATATTACGAATACTTCAGTAAGGATTACACATATAGTAGTGAACAAAAGAATCAAGTTCCAGCACTTAGAGTAGTTGGATATTGAAGAAATGAAGAACGAAACACACAAGTGCTGCATTTTAAAAAAAATATGGGGCATCATTATGAGACAATGGTGAAATTACTCTTGTTTCGGAAGGAAAGATATTCTTAGAAGGTTGATAAACTAAAACATGAAAAGCCAGAAAATAAGAAATCCTGAAAGAACAAACAGCACAGAAGAAACACTGAAGTTGTTCCTTTTGCACACAGAAAAACTTAAATGTAGAAGAGAGTGGTAGAAAATGAGGTTGGAAAAGTTGGCAGAAACTAGGTCATACAGAGCTTTGAAGGAGTTTAAATTTCATCCTAAAACGCAATGGGAAGCCATTGGGGAGTTTTACCTAGAAGAGGATATAATCTGATATACATTGTTAGAAGACCATTTTGTGCAAAAAAGATAGGAAGCTGAGAATAGTGGTCAGAAGACCATATAGGGAGATGCTACACAAGTCTAGGTGTAAATGATAGAAGCTTAAGCTGAGATAGCATCAATGATTTGGAGAAAAAACAGTTTGACATATAGGTTGGAGGTTGCATTGAAAGGAATTGCTGATGAACCAAATTTGTTTGCTCGTTCATTCATTCTTCCAACAAGTATTTGAATGCCTCCTTAATGTTGGACATTTTTGTATGTGCTTATAAAACATTAAACAATATATAATCTTTTCCTATAGGGAAGGCAGAGTCTCATTGGAAGTTATATACAACAAATGAGTGAAATGTGAAAGTCTCAATGATGAAAAAACTGTAAGCAATAACAAAGTAGGATAAGAGGTACAGGGGATATTGTAATACATTTTTGATTTTGGTTTTAGGAAAGCATACTCTAAGAATGTCAGGTTTGAACAAGTACCTGAGCAGGAAATACCTATGTAACTACCTATGTAGTTATCTAAGGGAAGTGTTCTTGGCAAATAAAACATAAGGAGGTTGGTACTTGTTTATGTGAAGAGCTGTGTAGAAGTTAGTGTTTCTAGGGTAAAACGGGATGAAGGTGAATGTAAAATAATACTCATGTTGTTCTGCAATGGGGAAGCTAAAACTGGCCTTTCGTAAGAGACTTTGTTTTTCAGATAAGATGGACTAGGAGAATTTTGCCATCTGGCTTACATTTTAACAGGAGCAATCTGGATGATGTGTTGATAACAGAATGTCAGGAAGCCAGAGAGGAAGCATAGAGACCATTTGGAAAAATACTTCAGTAATTTATGTTATTGATGTTGGGAATTTGGACTAATCCTAGTGATTAGGTTCTGTATAAATTTTAAAGTTTGGACTAACCCCAGTAACGATTAGTTTCTGTATAAATTTTAAAGTTAAAATTGATAGAATTTATTGTGTAATTGTACATGGAGTGTTATAGATGCTCTTACAGTCTGAATGACTGGAGGGAAAAATACTGGCATGAGGGGGAAATAGTTTTGATGGGAGGAGATTTTAGATTTGGGCAATGAGGTTAGAAGGAATAATTCTGAATGATCCCTAAATCTGGTTCAAGAAGTTGAATCAGTAATGGAGTAAATTGCTTAGGTGCGAATGTTGAACAAATACATCTATTTCTTTTTTTTTAGGGTTTGTATATATATCCCAGGTTGGCTGAGAACTCAAAATGTAGCCCAGGTTGGCCTTGAACTTAGGGTAGTCCTCCTATGTCAGCCTTCCCAAATGCTGGCATTATAGCCATGAACCACCATGCTTGATAAGCTCATTAATTTAAACCAGATTTTCATAGATGAGGAATAAAAGCTCTGAGAAATGCCACCTACTTGTGTAGTAGAAATATCAAGATTTAGTTGAACTTCTTAAAAAAGTTAAGGTCCTTGTTTTACTGTTTTGTGTTGAATTTAAACAAAAATATTTGAAACCTCAGAAAATCGAAAATGACGTGGGTTCATTTCTTTTTCTCTCTCTGTGTATGTATAAACATGTTTGTTTCTGTATGTACACGTTCAAATGTGTGGTCAGGTACACATGAACATGGAGGGAAGAGATTAATGCTGATCATCTTCCTCAATTGCTATCAACCTTATTTTTGAGACAAATGCAGTTCACTGATTTATCTAGATGTGCTAGCCAACAAGTCCCAGTTGTTTCTCCCATCTGTGGATCTCAAGTCCTGGGATGATAGGTACATGCTGCCATGTTTGATATTTATGTGGGTGCTGGGGACCAAACTCAAGTCTTCGTGTTTGTTCAGCAAGAGCTTTGCCAAATGAGCCATCTCCAAAACCCTGACATGGTATCTTATAGACAAGATCTGTTTTTGAAAATTCTTCTGTATGTTATGATGCAGCAAAAACTATTTGTTTTATGAACAGAACACACAAGTTTTAGAATCCATTCTTTTATTAATACCTGCCTCACAAAAGTCTACATGATTTCTGTAAGCATTAACACTCTAGTACAATTTGATCCTACCTCTTGTGTACATGGGATTGTTAGGGATTACTCTCTGACCTAAAGTAGGCCTTATTTTTCTGCCCACTCTGGTACAAGGGGAGGAAGATTATTCTAAACACATAGTAAATACCTATTGACCTGAAGTGAAGGAGGGGTGAATATTTCAGAATAAAACATATAAAAATTTCTACAACATATGATTTAGGGGATGATTATTCCCTTTTCAAGAATATTTTTGCTCTACCAGAAGATTGACTATAATTTTGCTTTAAATAGAAATCTTTCTAGTGCATTCAAACATTTGTTTGTGATCATTAATGACTTGACAGGCTGGGGTTGAAGGGAGAGCAATTTATACTTAAAGCATCAGGAAATACTTTCCATTAAATTTTCTTTTTGTGGATCTGAAGCCTGAGCTGTATAAAGACCTCTTATTTCCAGACTGAATTTGAGCCACTGAATTGGGTTAGCATTCAGTGTCAATATTGGTTAAATGATGCCAAATAAACTTGTGATGCTTTCAGTTGAGAGTACAACTTATTGTATGTTATGACCCTCTAAAGACTATATTAAATATAGAATAAATGAATTGAAAGCATTGTACTCAGTGTCGTGTGTGTGTGTGTGTGTCTGTGTGTGTGTGTAGTAAATCATATGGTTACCAAAGATTCATGACCAGAATAATGGGTTACTGATAATAGAATAAGACTCAGCAGTATTTTATTTGTGGATAATGTGTTCTATATTTTGAAATGGCACATTAGTGTATAGCAACAACCTTCTGTCATGATGGGGGATAAAAGGGAAACAAAGTTGGCCATCATCCTATTGGAGCCTAAGTCAGAAGTCAAGTAAGCCATTCAGTATGTTTGTCTAGGGTATAATTTTTCTGTGAATTCAGAAGTGATAGATGACTCAATACCAGGTTAATGCTAGATAGCATTAAAATAACCCAGTTCAGCTGTCTGATGAGGGAAAATGGAAGAAGAAAAAAAGAGGAGGAAGAAAAGGGAAAAACATGGAGAAGAAACATTTATTTCAGATAGCTGAAAAAATCATGTATTTCAGCATGTTTGAAGATGACCATTTAAATATTCAGACATTGAATAACTTCTGCAAGTCTGTATAAAACAGCTGAGAATGCTAATGTTCAAGTGAACTTTGTAGTTGAAGACGATGCATGCTTAAATCCACCTAGTGTATCAGTTATACATATGGTAATGTTTTTCTCTTCACTTTGGAATAAGCCCCTTAATGTAATAAAAGCTCTGTCTAATTTGTGCTTTGCTGACTGACTGAATTACTTTATCTGTTGTTTTTGGATTCTAATGATTTAATAACATTATTAAAAATTAAAGAACTGTTTAAGACTACGTCCTAAAAGTTTTCTACAATTTTTGGTTAAAATCTTTGGACAAAATGCAGATATATGGCCACATTTATCTTTAAGGAGTCTATGATAAGTCTTCTTATACTTTTTCCAATTTTGTCCCCACTTCACCTATGAAAATTTTATACTCTTCTAGTTATATAGGTATATAAAATAGGTCTAGAAATCAAGGATTTATTGATACAAATCTTGAGTCAATTTACTTTAAAAATTCTTTAGCATACATAAAAATTTACCATTTATTAAAGACAAAAACAAATTTACATACCAAAGAGATGGATGTACTTATTTTCACATAAAGAACGGAATGTTGCTGAATATTTGATAGTGTAAAACATAAACCATCTTTAACACTTTGCAATTGATTGATATTTTGATTTTATCATTGTCAGTGTTGACAACACTGCTTCACATAAAATGTAGTATAAAATGCCAGGAGTATATTTAGGGCCATTTCAGAAATTGTTGAAAATTCTTTCCTAATCCCAAGTCAAAATTCATTTAACGACTGTTTATGAAATTCAAGTTGGCAACTCAAAAAGCAATCTTTTAAAATCAAACATTCAAACACAACCAAAACCAAAGATATTTTAATGTGATACTTACATGTGGAGGAATGATGGTTAGAATATGCTGAAAGTCAGACTAGAGAGATGAATCAAAAGCTAAGAGCACTTGCCTTTGCAGAGGACCTGAGTTCAGTTCCCAGTGCCTATGTCAGGTGGCTTACAGTCACCTATAACTCCAGTTCCAGAGGAATTGACATCCTCTTCTGGCCTCCCTGGGCACCTGAATGCATGTGCACAGACAGACACATATAGATACACATACAAATAAATATTAAAATAAATCTTTCGTATTTATTTTTATTTTATATGTATGAGGTTTTGCTAGCATGTATGTAAGTGCACCCATGTCATGTAATTCCTGTGGGGCCAGAAGTGGGAATTAAACTCCTGGAAATGGAGTTACAATTATTTTTAGGTACCATACAGGTGTTGGGAACCAAACCCGGATCCTCTGCAAGAGCAGCCAGTGCTCTCAACTACTGAGCCACCTCTCTGGCCCCATAAAATAAATCTTCAAAAGGAAAATACCCCTTTTGACTAGTTTTAGTTTGATGTCTATTTTGTCAGATATTTGAATTGCTACACCTGCTTGTTTCCTAGTTCCATTTGCTTGGAAAAACTTTTTCCATCCTTTCACTAGTAGTATAAGGATGTTTTGATTGTTGATGGTGAGGTGTGTTTCTTGGAAGCACCAAAAAGATGAATTCAGTTTTCTAATCCAATCAGTCTGTGTGTATTTTGGGAGAATTGAGACTTTTATAGTGAAAGTTATTACTGAAATCTCCTTCTTTAGATTTGTGATTTTTTTTGTATGATTTTGTTGAAAATAAATTTTGTGCCTTGTACCTGTGTTGTTTCTTATTATTATATAGCTAATGATTTGTAGGTTTAGTCTTTTTCTAATATTCCAAAGTTCCTGTACATTCTATTCCTGTTTTTTTTTTTTAGATTTAACATTTTCATTGGCCGAATGATCCAATTTGTCTATCTTGTCTTCAAGACTTCATATTCTATCTTCCACTTGATTTATTCTATTCTTGAAGCTAATCACTGAGCTTTTCATTTCACTGAATGTCTCATTTCAAATTTTATTTCAGTTTGGCTTTTCTTCAGAAATTGTATCTCTTTATTAAATTCTATTTTCATATCTTGGACTATTTTTAAAATTTCATTCAGCTGTTTGTGTTTTCATGATCTTCATTCTTGAATTTATGCATGGTTTCTTTAAGATCCTTGAACATATTTATAATTGCAATTTTGAAACCATTGTCTTGTGCCTCAAATAAGTTGCTGTTCTCATGGGACTTTGCAGTAGGTATACTGATTTCTAAATGAGACATCTTGTCTTGGTTAAACATATTTTTGTGTTTTTGAAATTAGGTTTAGGCATCCCCAGTTAGGTCATTGGTGGTGTTTCCTAGTAAGGATATCTGGTCTCACCTTTGTTTAACAGGTATTTGGATTGTTGTTTGATGTTACCGGTATATATCAGGTTGTGGACTAGCTGAATGGTACTTGCTGTTCAGTCTTGTGGTAGCTCTGTGTTGATATGTGAATGTGATGCCAGATGTGTTCCCTGCACAGTTGGGAACATGCGAACTTCAGAGCCTATGAGCAAACCTTGCGTAGATTTTATAGATTCTCGCTGCCAATCTTCAGAAGTCTGTATAAAGCTGATAGGGTTCTACAGGTTGTCCTGTGGTGTCAGGAATATGAATCACAGTGGGAATTAGCAATGCTTCCTGGTGGGAAAGGGGTGGATGACTAGAAATATATGGTGTTTTCCAGACAGCAAGTTAGTTACTTACAAGAATTTATAGCAGTGTATCAACATGCACATGACCTATGGAATCTCAAGCCAGACAAATTCTCAGCATAGAGGTGTATGTGTGTGTGGGGGAGGTGGGCAAGAAGCCCTAACCCTATCTGAGAACTACTGGTAACTGATAGGTGGTAGGAGAGGGAGAGTCAGTTTTTTTAAGGGTGTGGTGCTGGGCAGGCTGACCAGGCTGCAAGGAATGCACCCATACCGAAGGGCATTTAGGGGCAAAAATCAGCTTGATAGGCATTAAAAAAATAATAGAGAACATGTAATCAAATGGTGGATTAGTAAGGGGGCCATGCAGGAAGTAAGGATCTGAATATGATTAAAATACATTGTATGAAATTGTCAAAAGCCCAATACAGTATTTTTTAAAAGAAAATGCTGAGATTCTTTGCTTTTGATAACTAAAAGATTTGTTTCCGTAAAAGCAGAAAAGTTTGCATGCATAAGAAAAACAAAAAATCGATAATATATGGTAGTCTCAAATCTGAGTCAAGATGTGTTCTTTGGCATTGTAGGATAACACAGTATAAGCAGTGCATTGTGTATGTTGTGTGTACAGAATCAATGCTGCAGTGAAGCTGCATGGTTTAACATGAGTGAGCTCTGCCGTGAAAATCTCAATCATTGTAGATTTTATTTTGAGTTAATTTTTTGGGTTTGTGCATTCAGAAACATTTTACTTTCATCAAACACTCCCATCACTCACATTCAGTTATGAGAATCCCATAAGGACTCGCAGTGTCACAAGCTGGTGTCTTGGGAATGTAGTCTTAATTTTCGATCACCATATACCCAGATAAAACACGGGTATTAAAGGAAGAAGGGGAAACCTATATTGAGGACCAATTACCAGTCTCTGCCATAGGACTAAAAGTAGCAAAAATGACAGTCTATAATAAGAAAACAATACTTCATTTATTTGCTTATGTTCACATTTTGTGTAGCAAATAGGCTTGGAATATAAAAATTGAGACTACTATTATAGTGATGATTATTTGGACCGCTATTACTAATGCTAGCCTAATTAGGCCCAGGCTTGCCCAACAGTCACAGATAGGCACAATTACCCATTTTATTCACTATAGAAACCATTGAATTCGACCGCATGTGACGGAGAAGAAAGGTGTGAACATCGAAGTCTTCCAATTTTTTCCTACTGATTTGAAATTTACTACTACCTTAGTGGCAGAGGCCACATAGATTAATTTCTAGACCTTTTCAATAATAGTCATAGGGTGGACAAAGAAGTGAGTAAATGAAGAGGAGGAGAACACGTTATTAAGAGAGGCTGAACCACAGTATATGATAAGGTACTTGGAGAGAAACAGGAGTCAAGAGGAAGTAAAAGCCATGTGAGCTACAGGTAGGTAGAAGGTAATAGTGTTTTTGTAGAGGCTTGTGAATGAGAAGTTCTTCAGTGTTTTGTGTGAATGGTGCTTTTAAATTATATACCATTTATGGCCTGAACCATCTGGGTCCCACTGATATTCATTAATAAATGCACATGTATTGTGTATTATGGTTGTATTTTCTGTGTCCTTAGAATTTAATAATTCTTGTAAGATTCTTATGTTATCAAAAGTATAATTAATTGTATTTAATGAATTTCCTGCTGTGATCAACCATTCTGATACTTTATATTTAAACGTGCCCACTCACATAACACCAGGGGAACACAGTCATTATGATTGTAGATGTCTTATGGTCCCTTGGAATTGCTTGTCCAATTAGAGCTAGCAATCCTTATTGCACAGTGATCTGGTGATGTTCTCTGATTCCATCAAACATTAATATGCAGGTGTCTAGGGAGGCTATTTAGGATCTCTACAGTTAGGCATGATATTCATTTCACAGCTACATGTGGACATCCTGGATATATATAAACGGTAATGTATTTACAACTGATTGCTAAAAAAATAAGTGGTTCATCACTTTATAGGCAAAAAATTTATTATTTTTATTTCCTATAGAGAAAAAGGAACATCATTGTGCCTGAGAGAAATGACTGACAAATGGAATGAGATTTTTAAAAATAAGAAAGAGTATTTAAATATCTGAAGACAATGATGCTTCCATTCCGAGAATCCTTCAGTGGTCAATAATTCATCAGGGAGGGGTATGGCTCGATGAGTCACTACTGGAGCCATGCTTGGCTATTGACAGGTCCAGTCTTGTGCAGGACCAGTTCAGACATACATAGCTATTTTTAATTCATGCATATCAAGCATATACATAAATAAATGTTATAACTTGCTAGAATAAGGACAAACTAACCAATAAAAATAGAGAAGAAGTAGGATCATGCCCTTCAGAGAAAAGGAAATACCTATGGTCAAGATACACATGAAGAAAAATATAGTCTCAGTTATACCCAGGGGAATTCAGATCAAAACCAAATGTGATATCAGTATCATATGTTTGATAAAATAAGTAGATACTGATGACATCAAGGGTTAGAGGAGAAATATATTTTGCTGGTGGGAATATAATTTGGAAGGCAACTACGCTTACTGGTACATCAGCAATGCTACATCTAATATAATTACATAGAGGTATTTTATAAAAACATATTGGGTATATATTATGAGCTTGAACATTTATACCACGTTACCTATATGAGTACTACATATGTTCCAAGTGATGGTTAATCTTTGTCAACATGACTTCATTTAGAATTACCTAGGAGACACATTTCTTGGGTAGACTGGTGAATGTGTATTCAGGGAATTTTAAATGAGGAAGACCCACCCTTAATGTGGATGGTGCCATCCTATGTCCTGGGGATGTCCTGTGGAAGAAGTTCATCAAAACATGAGGGGCTGGAGAGACGGCTCAATGGCTGGGAAAACTAACTGCTTTTGTAGAGGACCCAGGTTCGAATACTTGCACCCACATGGTGCTTAACAACCATCTGTAACTCCAGTTCTAGGGGATCTGACACCCTCTCCTGAACCTTGTGGACACTGCATGATATGGGTGCATATATATATATATCTGCCTGTAAATCCAGTTCCAGTGGATTCAATGCTTTCTTCTGACCTCCACAGGCATTGCATGACATGGGTATATATATATATGCAGGTAATACACTCATGCATGTAAAATAATATACTGAATGAAATTCTCAAAGAATTAAGGCAAATATTATTTAAAAAATAGAAAAAGGGGGAAGTGAGCTGAGTACCAACATTTCATTTATCTCTTTCTCTACTTCCTGACTGTGGATATGATGTGACTAGCTGCCTCATGCTTCTGCCACCAAGCTTATGCTGCAGTGATGAGAGGAGAACTGTACCCTCAAACTGTAAATGAAAATACATCATTGCTCCCTCAAAGGGATATTATACAGCTATGAGAAAAAACATAAATAAATCTTAGAAAAGTTGAGTGAAAGAAACACAATTCAGAAGTAACATGCAATAGACTTTTTTAAAATTCAAAAAAGTAAATTGCTTTAAAATACATATGTATATATACATATATCATCTTTATAATAAAATAAAAAGGAAATGAATAGTAAGCATACAACAATATATTGTTTTTTTTCGGGGGAGATATGTTGTGTTGTGATGGAAGAACACAGGAAATTACTCTAGTTTGTGAGTTGGGCAGTGAATTCATGGCCTTTTATTAGAATATTAAAATAAATGAGGGAAAAGGATGATTTATAAACCAGTGGTAGTATAACTAATAATAATGATCATTATTTCAATTCTGTGCCTGAGGTCCCAGAAAAGTACAAAACAATAAACCCATGTCATGGCTTATGAGGCACCAGGTGATTTGCTTTTGGCTTATTTTCAGATTCCATTTTCTAGCTCCTTTCGTTGCTCACTGAGCTTCTTATACATTCCTTTTTTAGTTGGTGCATTATTCCGTAAAACATACTACTGCCTCAGAGTCTAGTACATTCCTTCCCTCAGATACTCACAAGTCTTTCTTCCTCAGATCATTCAAGTCTGCTTAGCTACCTCAGCCAGGCCTCTCTGAACATCCTATTTCAAGTCAAAACTCTATTATGCTATCCCTGTATCCTGCTCTGTTTTTTCACAGCAGTCACTAATTGATGTACTACTCTATGCATATTATTTTCTTTGTGTATTTTCATCTACACTAAAGATCCCTGAGGGTTGAGAGTTTGCATTGTTCACAAGTGTATGTTTGTTTAGCTAACTCCAACCTGTCCTTTGTCTCAGATGTTATGTCCTCTGGAAAAGAAGCGCTGACTCCTTTATTCTGGATTAGCATTTACCTCCTGTCAAGGAAAGCTGCATATATTTTTTTGGTGTTGCTTTGTCGGTGTGTTTCTATGAAAGCTTTCTTTGTTATGTAGAACTTAGTGTTCTTTATTAGTTTTGCTGTAGAGTCTTAAGAGGTATACCTTGGGCTAGATATATGCATACATCCACATAAAGCACAAAAACTGACTAGCCACTTAATCACTCAGCATTTCTGCATATAGTTCAGAGTAGAAATCAGCATATGATGTTAAAATCTTTTGAAATGTTAAAACAGAGCTTTGCATGATCATATTGTATTCTCTGCTGCATGAATTTCACTATGCGATAAATAATTTTATTTTATAATCCTTATATGGTTTATGCTTTCTGTTTATTGAAATACAAAATTCACTGGGCAAGTCCTGTTCTCTGGCCCTGACCTCTGTCATCTGAATAGCCAAGAGCTTTCAGTTGCCCACAGATGCTGTCAGTGGCTTCATGTTTTCCAAATCAAATTATCCTTTTATCTTTTCTGGCTGAGTCATTATGAAATCGTCTTTCTCATCATTATCAGCATTAATGCTTTGCCATAATTACACACATAATTGGATCATTTGCTCACTTGCATAGATAATTACATCAATTTGCTGCCAGCTTTGCCAGCTACTAAGTTATGTACCCGATTGCCATATGAGAGTGTGAGTAAATAATTGCAGTTTATTTACCCTATATGATGGATTACTTCAGAGTTCATGGATTGGATGTGACTCCAAGTTGTGAATTGTACATGAAATGGATACTACCCCTCTTTTATTTATGAATGAGCTGTGTTCATAGCATCTTCAAATTTCTGGTATGTTTATGATAGCCTTACTCATCTATTAGCACCAAGAGGAAGTGTTTTTCATTCAGAAAAAAAAAGAATTCTTAATTGGACCAATGGATATGGATATTATTTCCATTGGATGAGTGAACACATCAGTTTTTCTTAGTCAAAAACTGTACCTCCATTCCAGTAATTCCTGTTTCTTGTCCCAGATAGAATCCTGACCACAGCAGTAGCTACATGATGACAACCCAAGCATGAATTAATTATAGAGCTCCCTCAAACACAGGTGTTAGACAGGCTGATGTGACATGATGACAAAAACTCTGGAAAACAGGTGGTATGCCAAGACCTAAGTGAGTAAGGAGGTTGTCAGAGCAGAAGAGACTGATAAATTGTGCTGGTGTCACTTCTCAGGTTAAGAAGTGGGAATTAGTTTGAGAGAAAACATAAGAACAATGCCAGAATTATCAGGATTAAGATATTGGGACAGGGGTTTGAGAGATGGCTCAACAGTTAAGATCTTGTAGGGGACTGAGGTTTGGTTCCTAGCACCCACATGGTGGCTCACAACCTCCTGTAACTTCAGTTCAGGGGATCAGACACCACCTTCTGGTCTTCATGCAAGTACACACATACACATAAAATTATAAACTCTAAAATGTATATGGGGGAAATAATAACAGCAGTTACATGAAGTAAGTTACAAGTTGGGATCATGGTCAGTCAATTGTCTTGTGGAGCAGGGTCATTTTGGCTTCTGAAAACGAGATGCATTTCTCTGACTAATTTCAAGTTCAGTGACGTCATGATGGTTGTTTCATAAGAGCTATGGTGTTCATATTTGCACACTGAGAATAAACAAACATTATAAATCAGGTGTTTATTTCTGGGGACCTAGTTTTCAAGCTTACAACTGTCAATCAGAATAGGCTAGCATCAGCTGGCTTTTATTGAATGCTTCCTAAGGGCCAGCACTTGCATTGTTTTCCTTAGACAACACATCAAATCGTTTTGGAGGAAGTGAGGAATCTGTAGTTAGTTTAGCAAGCCCTATATCTTTACCAGACTATTACTACTTAGAATATATAAAGAACTGAAAAAATAAGCTAAATAAGAAATTAAACAGTGCAATCAAGAACTGAGCTGATAAAATGCATAGTTCACAAAGAAATGCAAATGGACGATTAACATATAAAAATTGTTCAACATCCCTAGCCATGAGAGAAATGCTAATCAACACTGCAATGAGGTTTAATTTTACCCCACTCAGAGTGGCAGTCATTAAGAAAACAAAAAAAAGGAAAATTATGTTGAAGATGTGGACCAAAACAGGAAGGTAAACTAGTTCGGCTACTAGTTCAGTATCAAGTTGCTGAAAAAGCTAAAAATAGAACTACCATGTGATCCAGCTATACCAGTTGGAGAAATTTACTCAAGGATTCCAAGTTCACATATCACAGAGATACTTACACATTAGTGTGTATTGCACCACTATTGACAGCATCTAAATTATGGAACCAACCTAGGCATCCAACAATAGAGGAATGGATAAGGAAAATGTGATATATGTACACAATGGAAAGCTTTACATCCATAAAGAAGAATGATGTTCTGTCATAAGCAGGAAAATGGATGAACCTGGAGATCATAATATCAAGCAAATGAAACCAATTACAAAAAGACAAGTAGTATCTTTTCTCTCATTTGTGCTTCCTAGATTTTACAGATACATGTAATCATGTGTGTCTGCATGACCTGAAGATAGAAGTGGAAAACAAAGGGGCCTAATGCATGGGGCATGAGAGAAAAGAGAGGATGAGGGGGTATAGTGATAAGATGCTCAACATACTCTTTATCTCTATCTATCTATCTATCTATCTATCTATCATCTATCTATCTATCTATCTATCTATCTATCATCTAGCTATCTAGCTATGAAAATTTTAAAATTAATTGAGAATAGAAAAGTTTAGCAGGATGTTAAATCACTAGAATGGAGCCATGTGATTATAATATGACTAGAACTAAGGTGATTTAAAGATGGGCAATTTAAATACTAAAATAAGCTTATTAAGTTTTGCCTGAATAAGAACTACTTGGGTCCCAAGACTAAGTTTGCATGAGGAGGAAAGAATGAACCAGGGAATCAGACTAGTCCATATTTATGACAGAATTCCAAGGAGAACTGTGTCTTCATATTTCCTATATCCTCCTATCTGAAACTTTTCCAGGCTTTATCATTGTGTGGTGAAGGAGTAGTAGATAGAATGCATACATGTGCCCTCCTCCACACTCTAAACCTTTGTTCTAAGTAACCCCTTCTGAAGAACCTGTCTTAGCCTCTTATTCTTGACTCTATGCCACCCTACGGCTATAGAGAATAAAACATATGCTTTATTCACAAAGCTGAAGAATCCATTCCTATTACTGTGTGGCATATTGTAATTTTTTATAGACGAAAAGGACATTCAAGATGGAACAATTTGGTTTTCTTATAATATGTTGATTTTAGAAAAGTGATTTATTATAGCCCAGAAACATTACTGGCAGCAATATTGAATTTAATTTATCTTAAATTTATTTTGCAATGAGGCAAAATAAATAATCAACTCAAAGGAAAATATATTAAACTGAGTAAATCCAAATATACAAACATTTCATAACCTCAACCAATTATTGGGAATTGTAAATGAGGTTTTTTGGGTGACATGTCTTCAGATTAATGTAAACTTTATTTAAAACAACTTCTTTTTGAACCTTAATAATGATTTTCTTTGACTTTACTGTAGCACTTCACAGAAAGTCGACTGCAGGAAGATTTAGCAGAATAGTAATATCCTTTCTATTACCTTAGACACAATGGGAAACCCAACTCTTCCAAGAAATCATTTTTGCTCTGTAGTTGGTCCATAATTTCATATAGATCTGAGGAAAAGTAAAGGAAAAAACACATTTTAAGCTGATGTAGGCTTTATGTATATAACATTTGTTTTGGTTTTTGATCAATCTAGTATTTTGTATACTATGCAAGGCTCTGTGCTGTATAGTGTAGGTATTTAGTTGAGTCCATGATAGGTTGTGATATTTAGGTAGCTAAGTGAATATGAGCTGTATGGTATAGCTATAAATCCCTATTGAACTGATTACTTTAGGACAATGGTTTAAATTAATGCTGGTACATGCATATGTGCATATATGTGTTGGTGGAAAGATATTTGTGATTGTACATTGTAGATTGAGGCCTTACTGTATCAGCAAGTTATTGCTGCATTATACCCCACCTTACAAATTAGTAGCCTTTATCAACAATCATTTATTATTGCTAAAGTATTTGCTATGGTTCCACCTGGTATCATTCATGCATTTATAGTCTTCTATGAATCACCTTTCCTCTATATTCTCTTGTCTCTCTGTAGCTTGGATATGGTCATATGGTGATGAAAGATATTTAGTAGAAGAACAAGCCCAAATAAGCCAAGGCTATAGTTGTGTCACATTTGCTGAAATTAATTAAGAAGTAAACTTTACACGCCTCAACCCTAAATGAAAGGTAACACCTTTAAAAACAAAATTAATGAGAGTCCAAAGATGTGCTTGTTTGCTCAAATATAATATTAGTAAAAATAAGCTTCCATTGCAGCTTTGGTGTGTATGTTGCAGGATTCTATTGACTCAAGACATGACGTATTTGATTTCTAAGAAGAATGCTACTTGGGTTCTCAATACAGAATCACACTGTCCAGTACAGTAAATGAGAATGCCCTTCTGTACTTTGCATTACACATGACATACTTCTTATGTATTCCTTCAGCTAACATTTACTTTTCATTTAATATGTACCACTTGAGGAAGGGCATTAGGAGGATGAAGCATAACCAAAAGGGGACAATTAAATACTATGGACTGAATGTGCCTCTCCATAATTCATATGTAGAATTCTAAATCTTCAAAATGATGGTATTTGGAGGTGGATATTATGAGAAATATGAAGGCAGAGCCTTAATAGATGGAATTGGATCCCCTAGAAGAGACATAAGAGAGATAATCTTGCTTTCTACTCTTTGCCATGTGGGACGCTAACCAGAAATGAAAAGATTGTAAACCAAGAAGCAATACTCACAAAACACTGGATCTTCTAGTACTATTACCTTGGGGAGAGAGAGAGAGAGAGAGAGAGAGAGAGAGAGAGAGAGAGAGAAGGAGAGAGAGGAAGAGAGAGAGAGAGAGAGAGAGAGAGAGAGAGATTTATCAGCTTAGCTCACAGGATAGAGTCCGAGTAGTCCAACAATGGCCGTACCACACTGGAGAAGCTGAGAATCCGTAGTCGCTCAGTCCACAAGTCTGGATGTCTCAGTAGTCGCAAATCTAGCACTAAAGGTCTCACAAATTCCAAAAGATCAGCTAGTCTTCAGTCTACAGCAGCAAGATGAACTCACCAGCGAGAGAGAAGGCAAGCAACAAGAAGCCTCGTGTTCTCCTCTGCCTTGGTCTTTTATATAGGCGCCATCAGAAGGTAACGCCCACATTTAGGGTGTGTCTTCCGGCTTTAGATGATCCAATCAACAAGATCTCTTTCATTTCAGTTAATCCCAGATCCAATAAAGTTGACACCCAGGCTTAGCCATCACAGTGTTTTATTATAGCAGGGCAAAATAAGTAGGACAATACCAATAGTGAGGAACTGGTGAGTAATTTAAGAAGAATGGTTGAAAAATTAGGAGGAACATAAGCAATCTCTTCTGATAGTTAAAAGGCTCTACATGGAGAAGGAATAACATCTGTATGCATTATCTTAGTAGGTTGAACTTAAAAATGATATTAGAATAAAGAACAAGTTCTTGACAATGACCAAGAGGCTATATAGGATTGATGCCTACTTGTTTCTCTCGTAGCATTACTTGCCACTTCCAAATGCTCACTGCGGCCCAGCTACAATGGGTTCTTCTCTGACCCTTGTGTCCATCAGATTCCTAGATATTTTCACCTTCAAAGCAATGCTTTTCCCCAAACTAGTCACACAGGTAGATTTTTGTAGCTATTCTTCAGAGTGGCCTTCCCTAACCTAATCAACTAATATGAGTCATTTCACCTTTAAATTAGTATTATTCTTCATTTTTTGACATTTTATTTATTTTTGTACCTATCCATATCTTTGTGTCATTTATCCATTTACTTTGATTTTGTTGTTGTTATTTATTTCTTACGAATAAAATTTTGGGTCCAAAATAACAAGGAACTTTTTGGCCTCATCTATCACTGTATTTCTATCACAGCCAGAACACTACCTAGTATGTTGTTGATTCTTAATAATTATATATTGAGTCATGGAAGAGAGGGAGGAGGGAGGCCAGATGGCAGAAAAAAGGAGTAGAGATGAGTGAATGGGGGGGGGCTAGGAAACCTAGAGGGGAAAGTGATGCCCTAGAAATCATATGAGAAATGTACGTAGAAGTGTCTGAGCATTAATGCATATGTATTCCTGGGAGCTGTTTGGAAGGGAATGCAATGCAAGATAGAAGAGACCTCCCTTAGAGAGGCAAACATGCTGTACAGCACTCATCAAAGAAACTTCTTTTTGCAACAGATGGAGGATACCTCAGAGTTGCAGATCTAGTCAGCCATAGAGAACATATAACTGGGAGATGCCCAGAACTAGGTGACACATCTGCAGATGAATTCCTACAACCAAGGCTCATGGAACATAGCAGAATAAGGTGTAGACAGAGGGCTAATATGCCCCTCAACTCTCCAGTGAGGCTTCCATGTACATCAGAGTGTGTTACATAAAGAAAGCCTCAACTGGCCAAGTTTTAGAGAATAAGAGACAGTAGAGTGTAGGATGACACTCCTATATGGACTCTCACCCACCCATGACTCAGGGACCATTGCGGAAGAGAAGGCAGAAAGATTGTGAGAGCCAGGCCTGGTTCATGAATACAGAGAAGTGGAGGCTTCCAGCCCAGTGGAGGCTTGCTCATGTATACCTGTGGCAGCAGTGGCAAACCATGTCAGCTCAATTAAACAAGGGCTCAAAGGGGAGGAGAGCAATAGGTGATGGGTCAGCACTATATCGAGAACTATTTGAGACTGTTTGCTGCTGGGTGAGGGAGAGTATGACTTACATACAACCACTGGATGGGCTGACTAGACTCCAGTGGACGCATTTACCCCAAAGGACATTTGGGTACAAACACCTGAATGAATAGGACTCAGCGTGTATGGCAGAGTGCAAAGGGCTTGGTGGGGAGGGAGAGGCATGGATTGGGGAGGAGTCTGGATGTGAGTGGGAAATACTGTATGAAATTTTAAAAGCTCAATAAAAAAGTTCAGAAAAAAAGAAAGAAAAAAATATTGAATGTATTAGTAAACTGAATCATAGATACTGTCTACTTTGTAAGGTAGTTCTTTCCTTATCCTCATAAATGTTTAGGTGGAGACCTAGGAAAGGTAAGATGAATGTCATGGTGTCACGAAGATCCTGTATTAAGGTAGAAACCTTAACATGTTAACCTCTAGACATCTGTTTTAGTTACATTTCTATTGCAGTGGCAAACACCTTTATCAAGTCCACTTATAGTAGGAAGAAGTTATTGGGTTTACAGTTCTCTAGGGATAAAAGTCCATCATGGCAAGGGAGGCATGTAGAAGGCAGCAGCTAAAACAGAAAGCTGAGGACTCAGACCTTCAAGCAGACACAGGAAGTAGAGAGAACAAAACTGGAAATGGAGCATGGCTATGAAATCCCAAGGCCCACCTCAGAGATGTGCTTCTTCTAACAAGGGTGCACCTCCTAAAGTTTCTATGATCCTCCCCAAACAGTGCCACTAACTGACCAAGTATTCAAAACTTTAGTGAACACTTATATGTGAACACTTATAGTGAACACTTCATGCAAATTAAGATAGCATCCTTTAAACTCTATGCCCCTAATCTAGGAAGAATGTGATGTTATGGTATCTTTGACCTAGTTTTACAGATGTATTAAAATCAAGAATTTTTCAATGTTTGTTGTTTTATCTAACCTGCCCAAGCCCAAACCAAAAAAAATCTCAGTGGGGATGGGGGCACAACATCCCACCCTTATCTGAGTAGCTATTGACAATTGACAGCTGCTGGGGGAGTCAGTTTTCATTAAGGGGATGAGCACACAGCCAAGAGTATATGGGTAGCATAAAGTAGACTTGATTGGATTAAAACAAATGAGCACACAAAATTGGGTGGGTAAGGGACTGAAGGATGGATTCGAGGGGAATTGGGGGTTGAATTTAATCAAAATACATTGCATGAAATACCCAAAGAATTAATAAAAATATTGATGAAAATCTCAGCCACATTTTGAAGTCAACCCTCACCAGTTCCTGGTCTTACAAATTGCTCCTTATAATTCTTTCAGATGGGAGTTCAAAGACTAACTGCTTCCTTGCCTATACAGTGAATGCTTAAATCATATTATGTACTAACATTCCATGAGTCCATGATGCTTCAAACTGTGTAATACACTGGTGATCAAAATATGTTGCAGGAAATTCCCAATAAAATATTTTAATAAATAAGAAAAATGCTTTGTCTGTAGGAAACTGTGAGATCAGGACATAATCTAGAATTTCTATCATTATAGTTTGATTTCATAGGGATGAACTACGGTCACCATGGAGCTATGGCATCTTTAGTATTCTAATACTAGAGTTCATCCAAAATCTTCTTGTTTTTTTTTAGTTATCTCAAGAGAAAGAGAATGAGCTTAACCTTGAGGAATTGGAGAGATTTGGGGTTATGGCAGATATTTCAGGGTGGAAAAGAATTTGAAAGAAGATATAACTACGGAAATGAACAAATGAATATGTGGGAAAGAAGATAACTAGCTGTATTTGAGCAGGCAATGTGCTGTTAATAAAGCCTGGGAGGTATAGACAGGACAAAGGTTACTGTGAATCATACAGAAACTTGAAGATAATATTTTATCCATAGAGTTCAGAATACTGGAATAAGGGAAACGTGTCAATGAAAAATATGAGACATCCTATCCCCCCCAAAATTAGAAAACATTAAATTTAACTGTTTTATTAATTTAATTAAACATTTGATTAATTAATGATAGAAATTCTAGATTATGTCCTGATCTCACAGTTTCAGGAGAGTAAGCAGACTCTTGGAGAAGAAATGCTTGTCTATGGTTATCCCGGTAGTGGACAGTGGGGATAGAACTGAAGCCTTCTAATGCTAATTCAATATATTTCCCATCATATTGTACAAGTGATAAAAGGTAAGCATCATACTTGCCATTTTACCCAGTTACATGCTTATTTAAACTTGCAAATAATCCATTCAGATGAATTTGTACTCACTAGATGTCCACAAGTCATTACTGAGTGTTTGGAGGGGGTAACAAATAACTAACAGTGACTGTTTGATGAAGAGAAATACCATAGAACACTATATTCCTCTGCAAACAAGAAGACCCTCACTGTAGTGTTTATTGTCCATGGCCCAGCTTGGGAGATGATTAAATTTACACATTAGATGAGAATGATCAAGTACCTTTCACCACCTGCTCGGTGGTTTTCTTTAATTTCCAAATGTTGCACTGGCTAGAATCCTTCTGTTTTAATTGATGAATAGTCTATTATTTGGCTGCCCAGTACACTCCGTTTCCAAAGGCCATCATGATCCATCACTGCTTTGTATTTGACTAGGATAGTCAGTGGTTTGGGAGTTATGTTGACAGTGAGATGCAGATTGGAAATAGGGTAACAAGGATTCTGCTCATGTTTCAGCACCATGATACAGGTTTTTTTTAAATTTTAAATTGATATGTATTTTAGCACTGAAGATTACAATATTTATTTGTTTCTAGACTTACAGACTGAAAGAACCATAAATCTCATCAGAATCTATTATTAAATCCATAGGCATGAAAACCAATCTATCCTGACCTAATTCAAAAGTTCTGAATATATTCCCCTTTTGAGAAAATATTTCACACAAAATTCTTATTTGTAGTTTTCTTGCACTTCTGGCTAGCCCAAACTGTAACAGTGGATCCTACTGTAGTCATAATCAGTTATAACTGGACTCATGTGCTACTATAGGTAGGATGCATGAGGTCCATGAATGCTGCTTACTCTCTAGTGTTGCACACTACTTGTCCAATGCCTGTAAGTTTGTGTTCCCAAGCCTTGTGAATAAAAGACATTCTCTCATGATACAAATTTTCTTAAGGTAAGGTACTTGGAACTTCTCTTATGTGTCTTTGTGGTTTCAAGAGGCAGTGCTTTGTGACAAACCTCTGTTTTCTTTCCACCAAGCTCTTCTGAATCCACAAACATGATTGCTTTAAAATTTTGGAGTCAGGCAGACTTAGTTTCCAACTCTTGTTCTATTATTTAATACTTGTGAAACTTTAGGCAAATCATGACACTTCTTTCTCACTTATAAAATGAAAATAATAATAGTATGTACTTAATAGGATTCTGTAGGGAATTATATGAGATAAAATATGTAGCAATATAAGGTTATTATGTTAACATTACCTTTATGAATATAGAGGTATATCAAATTGCAAGTGAACAATTTTGTCTCAGCAACCCACATTCTCATAATAGTAAGATTAACCTTATTCTATTATATAAAAATAGGACTTTCTGTGAAAGAAATGATGGATAGCTAAGCTTAGATAGATGAAAGTAATGTAGAATATGAGTCTGGTTCAAAACACACTGTCTGAAAAAGGGCATTTTTGGATCTGTTACCAGGTGGGGGTCCTAAGTGGCCAGAGCATATAATAATCTCACCATGGTCTTGAAGATATGTCTTAAAAGGGACATGAATACAGAAAAGCCAAAAAATCTATCAGTTAAATGGTTGTGCATATATATGATAAGTAATTTAAAGGAGACAGACAAGAGCACAGGACTGGGATTTAGGAACCCTGACAGAACTACCTGGAATCCCTTAGTTTTGAGTGCATACAATCACTTAGCAGCTCTATTTCTCAATCCCTTCATTTGTCCAGTAAGTGTGAACTATACTGAGAGTGGACAGATACCACTCACAGGCCAAATATGTCTTGTTTATACCATCTGAAAGATTAGAGTGGTTTTTAAAGAACTGCTTCAAAATAAATCAAGTGGGCCACAAGATGGCTTGGTCAATAAAAGTGGTTTCTGAGTAAGCCAGATGACCTGAGGTAGATTCCTGGATCCCACATAAAAGAGGAAAGAGGAACCAGCTCTACAAAGTTGTCTTCTAATCTCCATATGTCCCTCACCCCCTGACACATTTTATGTACATACACAATAAATTTTAAAAAATTCAATGCAAAGCAATGGGTTGAGGATACCACTCAGTAAGTAATGTGCCTGCTGCACAAGCACAAGAACCTGAGTTCAGATAGGCAGAATGTACACAAAATGTCCCAAGATGATATGTTTGTATCCCCAGACTTGGGGGTAGGGCCAGAGGCAGGAAGATCCCTGAAGCTCATTGGTCAGTCAGTGTAACTGAACTATGAGCTTCCTGTTTCATGGAAGAGATTGTCTCAAAAAAAAAAATGTAGAAAGCCATAGACAAATACAACCTTGTTGACCTCTGCCCTCCACAAATATGTAGACACACATGCAAGCAGATCCACACACTTGTGCATACATCTCTCTTACATACAGAGATACACAGACACAGACCTACAAACACACACGCACACACACATCTTAACTAAGAAAAAAGAAACACACGTGAGAGATGACAGATGGCCCTCATAGCCTAAAAAAACGGCGATCTCTGTCTTCATGGTTTTATTAGTGTATATTACTTTACAAAGTAATTTGTTTCATTATAGTATTTCTATATATGCATGTAATGTATTTTTGTAGTCACTCTTCTATTGAAGTTTGCTGATCTTTGAAGTGAGTGATGAGTCAAGTTGTTTTCAACACTGACAGCGTATAATTCTATTTCTTTCTTGATTTGTAACTGTTTTAATGAATAGTTTTTTTACTCATATTTAAGCTTGTAAATTTACACCAAAATATATAATCTATTGCATGATAGGGTTATTTTAATATTAACACCCTCTTCTGACCTTTGAGGGCCTTGCAAGATATGGGCACCCTTACATACATGCAGGTAATACACTCATACACATTAAACATTTAGAAAATATATAAATTTTAAAAATTGATTTGATACAAACTAATATACTCAGCTGTTGTCTATATTGGAAAACAACAGAATAGCAAAGATGCAATACAATGGTGAATTGTACACAGGGAAAAATGAGATGGAGATTTGACTTCTCTGCTATCTAAACACCGCTATTCCTGCATCAGAGAGAAGAGTCATGTAGAAAAGTAGGAAGATCAAAATCTGCAGCAAACTATTGAGAAGAAAGTTAATCAATCTTATTGAGGGTCTTTATTTTCCTATGATGTCACCAATTTTCATTCGTATATTAGAGTGGTATTTGCTGGGTTAGCTCTCAAGTTATTAGTTTTTTTGGGAAAACGAACTTGGGCATGTTGTCTAATCTCTGAAGAATCCCACAAGTGAAATCATGTAATCCTCATTAGAATTTTTGTCTTTAGGAAGAGAGACAGTGTCTTCTTAAGTACTGTATCCTGTAGAGCATGCATTCATTTTTTTCTCTTTTTTAATAGTTTGAGACAGGGTCTCACATACCACAGACTAGCTTCAAAGTTGCTGTGTAACTGAGAGTAACTTTGAACTCCTGATCCTCCTTCCAACGCTTTCCAAGTGTTGGTTGGTATTACAGCATGCACTATCACCCTCAGCTCTCATTTCTTTCTTGATGTGGTTTGAGTTGAAGTTTATGCCACTGCAGTGCAGAAGGCTTTCCAAATGACCTTACTATTGCACTATTTGTGGGGGAGGAATAGAATTGATGGTAAGCAGGAGGTAGGCCAATGGAAAGCAGCAGGGAGACTGATATGTGCAAAGTACAACAATGTGCACTAAAATGTTTTAATGAAGTTCATTATTATGTGTGGTACGTAGACAACAAAATACAAAGAAGAAACTAAAGGGAATGTCAATCTTATTTCTGTCAGCCCCGTCTGCAGCTCTGTTTCTTGTGGAAACTGCTGGGACAGCTGTAGGTCTTAATGATTCTGTCTTCCATCTTGCATTCTGGTCTTCTGCATGTTGCTTTATTGCTTTTATTTGTTTGTTTTTATTTGATTTTTGTTTTGTCTGAGATAAAGTATCACTATGTAGCCGCAGCTGGCTTGGAACTCACTATGTAGACCAGGCTGGCCTCAGTCTCAAAGAGATCCACCTGCCTCTGCCTCTGTAGTGCTGGGATCAAAGGCACATACTACTGCACCCAGCTGCTTATTACGTCTTGTTTCTTTACAAGACTTTCTTCTGGAGGCAGTATATTTAGTTCATTTTATTCTTCTGAACTGCTTGATGCATGGCACAAACTCAAAATAATTGAATTGATTTGAATTACTGAAATGGTAAAGTACTTAGCTGTGTAACAATTCTCATTCACAATTTTGTATAGGTCTTGCTTCCTAGCCTGATATAAAGTCCATTATCAGTTTTCATGCCAGTGTTTAAAACTGAAGTATTGATTCATATCTTCAGATGTTTTTCAAGATGGATCTAAATTTTCATGCAGGTGATTCAAAGACCACTTGTTGAGGGTCAGAAGATTATGGATTTAATCTTGGATCAGACTGCAATGCCTTTAGGCAGTTGTTTTGGTGTCTCAGTTTCCCATCTGTAAGCTAGCGTTAGATGAGAAGATCACTCAGCTCCGTTTTCAGTTATGTCATGCAGCATCTGATTAGTCCCCTTTCAAGAGTTAGAGTAGCATCAAACAGCAGTCAACTGACAAGGACAATTTTTTATCCCATACTTGTTTTTGTATTGATAATATATTGCGTGTTGTTAAGAATACTTTCTAATTGGAAGGGTATGTACACAAAACAATTGAAGGATCTTAAATGGCATGAAAAACCTAAAATAGTTACCACATAGACATTTATAGAAAATGTTTTCAGACTGTTGATGAAAGGGAAGTGAGCATGGGCTCCTGGCCCAGCTCTGTCCATTCACTAGTTGTATAACCAAAAGTACATCTTTTCATGTTCTTGTGTCCTAGTTCTTCAACAAAATGAGGAATGACATTAGAATGAGAATATATTTGTTGTAAGAGAGAATGAGATTACATATTAAAAATTTAGAAAGGTATCTTCCACAGAATTCTTACTATATAATTATCAAATGCTGTCGTTGTTTTTATAATCATTATAAGAAATAATCAACCAGTTGAAAAGTAAGAGACTATTCGAGGCAAATAAGATCTTGAGCCATGATGACTGAGACTTGAAATAGGTCTCACATACCGTCTAATTAGCACACTTTTATGAACAATGTACCTGAGACTCAGGAAAATCAAGTGGTTTAGTTCATAGTCACATATTTTGTAATATTACTGGACCATACCCTTTCTTCTGATCATAACCATCTAATAGTTCCTAAGTGTAGATCCTGGCCCACAAACTCATTTGTTTAAAAAATTTTCTTTGAAATAATTTCAGAAGCAGAGCAAAGTTACAGAAATACTATAAAAATTCCCATATATCTTTCATTCAGCTTTTCAAAAGTTAAATTTTCCTATATTTTTGTTATTTCTCTTGTACTTTCTCCCTTCCTAGATACAGAAATTTAAATATTTTTTCCCGAGCTGTTTGAGGGCAAGTTGCCCATTTGATATGGCATGTATTTCCTAAAATCAAAGGCAATCTTACATAACTACAGTGCAATCATTAAAAAATACTGTTACATACAGTATTGTTTAATCTACAGTCCTTTTCCAAACATTTTAAATTGCCCCACTAATGTCCTTTGTAGAAAAGCATTTCTTGACAGGATTTTGGAGCTCACAGATTTAATATTTAATTGAAATCTTGCCTCTACTAGGCTTTAAAGAATCTCTAATGAAATGTGTTTATAAACTTCTCAATAAGTTGATTCTATATATTTTAATGACAGAGGTAAAATTCCTTTGAGATTTTTTTTTCTTTTGTTCATAGCCATCATTAATCGAAAGTGGTCAGCAAGATGCAAGTAACATTTCCTAATAGAATTGCGGAAGCTATTAGTACAAGTGACAGGTTCCTGGGCCTTAAGTGGTTCTGTACTGTGTGGTCCAACACTTAGATGAATGGTTATTTGTGTTTAAACCTTAGAGTGAAAACGAAGTAAAGATTTGGCACATTCTCCTGCTAAAAACAGACAAATAAAATTCATAAAATCTAGACTTAGGTCAAATCTATTCTATTTACTTAGCAAATGACAGATTGATAGGTCCGTTTCTTGGAACAATTTCAGATGCTTGTCTGAGGCTAATGGAGGTTGAGATATATGAGAGAAAGTGTCCCTTTTATGCATTCCTTTGTTTTATCTTGTCTGGCAGTGCCCCAACTGAAAAGATTAAGATCAATTACTATTTATTTAGCATTAGTGGACAAAGCAAACCTAGGTCTCATTTTAACATGGTTGTAGAATTTCATTTGAAATAGCCACTTAACACTCTAAACATGTTCCACTGATATATATTTTCCCCCTGAGATATGTCTGGTCTATATAGCACAGGCTCACCTGAAATGGCGTTCTTCCTGCCTTAGCCTAACAAGTATTAGGATTATACATGTATGCTAAGAAACGCAGCCAGTTTGACAGGGGAAAAGACCATGGGGGAGGGTTCTCAGTTTTCTAGTATAGTGTTGAAATTAACATCACAAAATTCATTTCTTTCAAGTGGGGTTCTTGCTTTTCCTTCATAACTGCCTTCATGAGTGTGGTTTAATAATCTTTTTTCTTCAGAATGTATAGCTGAAGACTGCATGTTTTAATACCAATCTCCATTCTCTTTATACATTGCACATCTTTTAACAAAAATTTCATCACAACATATATACGTAGAAGACTGCATAAAACAAAATGTAGACTTCATAATTTTCATGATGTGAATCTTCACATGTGACTATCACTACACAGCTAAAGAGATTGGAAATGCCTCCTTACTGACTTCTTTCAAGTATACATCCCTGCTTATACGTGACCAGTATCCTAATGCCAAGAGTCCTTAAGTCCTCTAATTCAATGCTGGTGGGAGTGCAAACTGGTCCAGCTACTATGGAAATCAATGTGGAAATTCCTCAAAAACGAAAATATATCTACTAATGATACAGCCATAGCAGTCTTGGGCATATACCCAAAGGACTCTATACTATACTGCAGAGATATCTGATCATCCATGGTCATTTCCACTCTGTTCCCAATATCCAGGAAATGGAAACATCCTAGATGGCCATCAACTCATGAATGGATAATGAAAGCATGGTACATTTACACAGTGGTATATTATTCATTAATTAATAAAAATGTAATTCACAGGTAAGTGGGTGGAACTGGAAGCAATCATCCCAAGTGAAGTAACCTGGACCCAGAAAAACAAATGTCATCGGTTCTCTCTCATAAATGGAATGCTAACTTTTAACTTTTAGATAGAAGTATTTCAGTTGCAAAATCCTTAGAGGTCATGAAACTAATAAAGAGCCACAGAGGTTGGTTTATAGGAGGGGAGATAGATTATAGTTATATAAAAGGAAAAAAGAGAATAATGAGATAGGAAGGGTTTAATGGGGTGGAGAATGGGAGGGCAGGGCAGAAGAAGGAATAAGTGGAGGGATAACAAACACTAAAAAAAGTCATATGGAAAGCTACCACTATATAAGCTTCTTAAAGTATATACATATATAATATAAAAAGAGTTTAAATGAGTTTACCCTATACCAGGGGCTCAGTGACCCTATTAGACACCACAGGTTAACAAATAAAAAGCCCAACTTTAGGAATGGACTTGGTTTTTTTTTTTGGAGTTGTTCACTAGGGAGTTCCTATAAACCCTCAAATAATACTGGCTGTTGCCGTTACACTTGTTTCCCTCCCAGAACTTGATGGTAAGATCCTGTTCATGAAGATACTAGATCCCTGAGTTGTAGAACAAACAAGGAGAAGTCACACTGATACTGACTTTGGAGCTTCATCTCTACCGACTAGGTTTCATAGTACATAAGGTACTATGCATGTTACTGTTAGAGAAAGTTAATTATCAACCTTATCCACCTGTGAATCCTGTGCACAACAATAATGATTGTCCTGGCAAGAGATGACAATTGTTGAAATGGTGGCATGGGTGTTATAAGAGTAAATAATCATAGTCTGATTGTGTTTAAGTCCTGCTTCACAAGATGGAACCCAAATCTGACACTGTTATCAGGGACAAGAATCTGTGGCTAGAAATCTCACAGTATATAAGGAAAAACCTACTACTATTATTCTGATAAACAGAATATTAAATCGACTCCTAATGAGTTATGGTTATACCCATATATTAATGCATCTCTCAACTCTAATAAGAAAACCTTCTTGAAGCAGATGGCACTCAGCACAGAGACCGATGGGTTGTCAGTATGCAGAGAATATAGAGATTGTGCAGTGCTTAGCCATAAATGGGACATATATAACATACCCTCTCCTTCTAAGGCTCAGGAATCATTGCAGAAGGGAATGGAGATTGTAATAGCCAGAGATGGTAGATGAATACAAGGAAACCATGTTGTCTGTACACCACAGGATAGCTACACATATGATCCCAGAGAGCTTGTAGAAGCATGAACAAGACTTCTGTAAGCCCGAGCCAGACAAAAACCCAGCATGCATAGGAGAGCTGGGCAAGAAGCCCCAGTCCTAGCTGAGGGCCTGTTGGCAATTGACAGCTGTTGGAAGAGGAAGAGTCAGAGTTCTTCACTCACGTGATGCCTGGTAGACTTTCAAGACTCCAATAGATAGATCCCATGCTGGATAGCCTCAGTTGTCAACTTGACACACCTGGGTAGAGGGAACCACAGCTGAAATGTCTCCATTGGATTGGTCTATGGTTCTTTCTGTGGGGAATTTTCTTGATTGTTGAGTGATGTAGGATGGCATAGCTCACTGTGGGCATTGTCACCCTTGGGCAGTTGGTCCTGTGTTGTACAAGAAAACAGACTGAGCACAGGCCCCATTCTCTGCAACAATTTCTGTCTTAGCTTTCTATTGTGATTAAAAAAAAAAAAAACGTTGACCTAAACCAACTGGGAGGTGTATTGTTTCTTTCCTCTTCCATGTCATAGCTCATCACTGAGTGAAGTCAGGGCAGGAACTTGGGGCAGGGACCTGGAGGCAGGAGCTGAAGAACAGGCCATGGAGGAATGCTGCTTGCTGGCTTGCTTCCCTGCCCCTGCTCAGCCTGCTTTTTTATATAACACAGGACCACCTGCTCAGGGATGGCACCACTCAGAGTGGGTTGGGCCCTGCCACAGCATTCATCAAAAAAATGCCCCTACAGACATGACCACAGGGCAGTTCAATGGAAGCAATTCGTCAACTGAGTTTTCCTCCACCCAGATGTTTCAACTTGACAACTGATGCTATCCAGCATGCCTTAATGTGTCCAATGTCATTATTTTGCTCCATGGACCCATTTAGGATAATATTAATTAAATTCTTGGCTGTGGAAGTTTCTCATTGATATGTATAAATTTTCAGTTTTGAAGAATACAGGTCAAACATTTTGTAGAACTTATGTAAATTGGGATCTGTATAAATTATGACATGTGGTAGCATGTGGCATATATGTAGTCACTTTAAAAATATTACTTAATTTTGAGGTGAAATTATTCCACAAATATCTACTACATGAACAAAACTGAGTCCATGAAGGTATTGGCCAAATTTGTTTGAGAAGGTTGCATTGAGAGTAGAGAATAATGATTTTCAATGGCTGTATTCATGGGAATTTATAGGTTATTGAACAGTTTTCTAATAATACAAAGTTTTCTTAACAGTGGATCTTTACTGTACTCCATATAGTTCAAATGAAAATGTTTGAAAAACAACATAGCAGGTTATCAGAAAATGCAAAGTAGGAGCACAAAATAGACTGTATTTCAACAGCCAAGGGTTTGTGTTATCCATATAAGATACGATCAAACTTGACTGTTTCTTTAATTGGAAGAGTCTTTTTGAAGTAATCTGTGGTCAAATCTGCATATACTTTGTAATAAAAATGCTTTTACTAAAATTGTAACCATCACTAAATGGAAAATATTCAGTACTTTTTGAAACCCAGAAGGTTATGTATTGAATCCAGAGATAACAATTCTTTTCTTTTTACATGCTTTCATTTTCTAGCTAATTCTTGAACTGCAGTGCTTTTCCCTATATTATTTGGCATGACAATTTCAAAACTCTCTGGTAACACTAGGCTTTTTAAGTTACCGCTTCTTTTAAAGGAGCTAAATGCCTGGGAATACAAAAGACTTTCTGATAATATTTCAAAATTGTTTATGTTATAAATGAATAAACAGCTCACAGTCATATGAATGTCAGAATCAAGGGCTTTCTGAGGTCACAAAAATAAATGAAGGCAAAATTTAATGAAAGGCAAAGGGAAATCCCATAAAATGAGAATGGGAGATGGCAAAGAAAATGAGCAGCTCAGGCAGAAAGGAGAAACTGCAGAAATGAATAAGGGTGAATTGATAGTAGGCATTTCACATGTCAGAAAGGAGGCATAGAAATGGGGAGGTGATTATAGGCCAGCTTCTCCGAAAAGAAGTTTCTCATAAAAGAGGATAATGGCATATGAAATTGGTGAGGGGAAATGAATAGGAAGAAAGTGGCAATATGGTATCAACAAAGCACCAAGTTAAAATGTAGGAAAACAAGAAGCGACAAACTGAAGAGCAAACTACCATTCTCCTGTGATGGGATCAGCCAGGGTCCAGCAAGCATTTTACTGCTGTGACTCAGCTCACTGTGACCCTCGGGAAGAAATCTGAACCTTCCCTGACACAATCAGTATCCTATGTTGCCTCTTATTTTTTTCATTATGTAGGTTGTGACTAAAAACATTTCTCTTCTAAGAACAGGTCTAATTTAGCAAGGATAACCAATGCTGGGTATATGATGGCTCCTGCAAATATATGGTAGATTTTTATATTAAATTGACTACAATTAATGTGAATACATACTTTATCAGATGCAGATCATTGTCTTTGAACACAGAATGACATTCAATGACGTGTATGCCACTAAAATATTCTCCAAAATTTGCTTATAATTTCCAAACTGATAGAATTTGTGGATTTTTGAGGGGATCATAGATTCTGGAATTGTGTTGTTAGAAAATGATACAGCAGTGGTGGTGACTTTGGTTTAGCTGGTTAATGAAGACATATTTCACTATGCTATTATGACATATGCCCAACTTCCTCCACTGTCAATGTGTGCTGAATAATGCTTGTGAAATTCTTTAATGAATATAGTTATATAAACCACCTTTGTATTAAATATCTCTGACTGGGGACTGCAGAGATGGTTCACCATGAAGAGCACTGACACCTCTTACAGAGGACCTGGGGTCGATAGACCCAGTTCCTATGTGGTGGCAAACAACCATCCATAACTCCAGTTCCAGGGGATCCAATGCCCTCCATGTGCATTGCGTGACATGGGTGCACCTACATACATTCAGGCAATACACTTGTATACATAAAATAAGAAAAATAAATAAAATGTGAAAAAAATCTTTGGCCAAACATTTTCCTGTCCTCAATCACATTTGGTTTTTAGCATGATCTAGAGACGTATGCTTAACAGAGACTGTTTTCTTCATTTATAGAAGAAGAAATGTAGGCTTATCAGGATGCAATGACCAAAGTAATTTAGGTAGTGAGGTGATTGGAATACACTCTAGGTTTTCAGAAATTTAGTTCTGTGCTCTTTCTGATCCATTATGTTTTCTTTGCTCAAGTTCTTGTCATATCCATGCTTTGTTTGCTATGTGTCTTTATTGTTATTCTCTTTATCTTGCTGCTTGTTAAGATAAAAATCAGTCTCATTAGAAAGTTTTCATTTGAAAGAGCATGAGAATCCCTTGTGAGTTGACATTGTTAAAGGTTGAAACTAGATTGATAGTTGTATGCGATGGCTAAATTGCACAAGTATTTTTATGTTTTCATATTGGTATTTATGGACTCCCCATCTCTTGGCCTTTCTTCTTCCTTTTCTTCTTACATGGGATATGTGTGTGTGTGTGTGTGTGTGTGTGTGTGTGTGTGTGTATGTGTGTGACATGGAAAATGACTATCCTAGGAATTTTGGAGATCTTGCATTATATCTTATGAGCAGTAACACACAATTATCAGTTACTGTGTATAACATGCCTATCAATTGTCAAAATATGGGTCATATATTTGCACATAAAGAACAATATGATTACAATGCTTACTTTTGATGGTTGATTTGATTAGATTAAGAGACAACTTTATATGCATTTTTGAGGTTGTTTCAAGGGAGGATTAACTGAAGGTAGAAGGCCTGCCCTAAATTAAGTGAGGGGAGAAACAATGTCATGATCTACGTCCTGGAGTGAATAAAAGTAGAAAACCAACTGTATTAGTCACTGTTCTGTTGCTGTGACAGAAACACTGCCCAAAGCGATTATAGAAGGAAGACTTTATTTGAGCTTATGATTCCTGGGGAATTTGTCTGGGTGGGGAGGTATGGCAGCAGAGGTGGCTGGAGGAGGAGCAATGGAAGCTAGGCTCTACATCTTTCAGCAGGCACAGGAAACAAGAGAGTGACTGGAGATCTCGCAAGACTTAAGAACTCTCTGAGCCCACCCCAGTGACATGCTTCCTCCAGGATAGCCACACCTTCTAAAACCTCCCAAAACAGTGCCATCATCTGGGGACAAAATCTCCAAATACTTGGAGCCTATGGGAGACATTTTCATTCAAACCATCACACCAACTGAGCACTGACATTCTCCTTTATTTGTGAATACATAGCTGAAAAGATGCAACTTAAGGGCAGAAAAATGTTTAGTAGAAAGTGAGGCCTACTAACAAGGAATTAGATCACAAGAACTCTGTTCTTAGAGAGAGATTTATTTCATGATTGTACAAGTGGACTAGTTATCTCAAGAGTGAATGTTAGCAAGTGCAACCACAAAAGGAGAAACCCTAGGTAAGCAGAACTACTGTATTTCTACTTCTGTATATGCCTATCATTTTCTATGATAAAACACTGTACAAAAACTTGCCAGGTAGTATGTGACAAAGTAAGTCTATAAAGTAATACAACTAAGAAGCATTTTATAAAGCAGATTTAACCCTGTCTTGCTTTTTGGCCCTTGAGCTCACTTCTTCTCTATTTACCAATGATGACATGTCAAGAAAAGCACTCATTAGGAGTTAACCCCCTGATAATGTTCTCTTCAGCTTCCAAAATTTGAGGAAATAAATTTCTTCTTTTTAATATATAAATTGCCTATGCTTTAATAGTCTGTTGTAGCATTGCAAAATAAATTAAACCAAAAATAAATTGGTTCTTGAGTACCACATGTACATATCAAGTACACAGAAATTTTGAACTTTGGCTTTGGAACTGGTAACAGGTAGAGTTTAGGATAACTTTGAAACAAATGGTCATTCTCCCTTTTGCCATTATATAATGCAGTACAGAGGTCCTCAGCAGACATGAGACTCTAGAACTCTGAGAAATGACAGTCTTCTCTTCATATATTACACAGCTCATCATTGTTTCTTCCTAAAATTTTTTGATTGATTTTTAATGTATATGTCTATTGAATTTTCGTGCAGTTCATACAATAAATCTTAATCATATTTAGACCCTCCCTCCCCCATCCATACCTCCCATAACCCCCCCTTTCAGATTTCATGCATTCTGTCCTATATATTAAGGCCTTTCGAGTCAACCTCTTGTATCCAGATGTTCCTTGGTACAATTTCATCCACTGGAGTCTAGTCAGCCTATCTGGTGTTACCCCCTTAAAGAATATCAACTCTCCCTACCAGCAGTAATCAGTTACCAATTGTTCCTTGGCAAAGGTTGAGGCCTCCTGCCCATTTCCCAAGATCTAAAAACAGACCAAAACAGTTATGACACATGATAATAATAAATAAAAGGTAGATTATAAACCTTTTAATATTATATTGCTTAGATGTTGAATCTTTACTGCAGGGGTTGCACATGCTAGAAAGTATGAAGACGATTTTCAAATTTAGGAGAGCTAGATTCCTTCCTTAGCCATGGAAAGAGTATGTGTAGAATATAATAAGGCAGTATAAAAGTGATTGTCCTACCGTGGAGTAATAATGACCATAAATCAGTAACATTCAATTATAAAAGTACTAAATCTGGAGTACGCAACTAACAATTGTCCTTTACATGAATTCCTTGTAGAGCGAACTCATTATCAGGAGGAGTCTTAAATAGTTTTGTTATCAGCCTTGGGATATTTCTTCAGCTACTTTCTTTCCATGTTCCAAATCATCTTTGTGACAAAGCTTTACTCTTTAAAGGTAGATTTAAGTTTTTGGAATAAACAAAAGCAATTTAAAGCAAAGTTTATCCCCTTACTGATTAAATTGACAAGTGTCTTTGGTAGCGTCAGGAAAACTACTATTTTCTCTCATATGCAGAATCCAGATTTAAATTCAGAAAGACATAAGAGACTGGAGAGATGCCTCAGCAGTTCAGAGTACTTTCTACTCTTGCACAGGACCTGATTCAGCACCCAGCCCCAGTGAATCCAACACCCTCTTCTGGACTCTGTGGACACCTGAAAGCATGTGTGCATCTGTACATATAAGCACAAATAAATACACATAAAAATAAACTAAAATTATTGAATATTTTTGAATATTCAGTTGAAATTATTGAATATTATTGAATATTTTTAAATGCCTAATAGAATGTGGACTATTGGAGAAGAGGAGGAAGATAAGCAGGGGAAGGGAAGACAGAAGAATGGAGGGTGAATATAATAAAATATCTGATAAACATGCATGAGAATGTCATAATAAAACACAATATTTTAGACAATGAATGTACACTAACACCACCAATAACTTTTGTTGTGTGCTTAAACATGGTGCTACCATGTCTTTACTAAGCATATGTTCTTTTTTGTCCTTTTTTTTTTTTTGGTCTTTTTGAGACAGGGTCTCCCTGTAACCCTGTAGCTCCAGCTATCCTGGAACTCACTATGTAGACCAGGCTGGCCTTGAACTCACAGAGATCCACCTGTCTCTGTCTCCCAAGTGCTGGGATTTAAGACGTGTGCCACCATGCCTGGCACATATTTTCTTTTTTATTATGTTTTTGTGTGTATATGTACACATGTGTTTGGGTCTCTGTGCATGCTCATGTGAATGTATGTGGAGGTCAGAAGACAAACTTGGGTTCATGTGCATGTATGTGTAGGCCGGAAGACAAACTTGGGTTTTGTGCCTCAGATGCTGTCCACCTTCATTTTGAGAAAGGGTCTTTTACTAACTCAGAACTTCCAAAGTAGGCAGAGCTGGCTGGCCAGTCGCCTCCAGGTTTGCTCCTATCTCTGTTTCTCTAGCACTGGGAATACAAATGTAGGCCACAACGCCTGACTTGTTTACATGGATCCGGGGATTGAAGTCTGGTCCCCAGGCTTTCAATCCATAGTCTACTACCTGATCTATCTGCCCAACTCACTAAGCATACTTTCTCAATGGAATTTTCAATGGCATCATTGAAATGAGCTATTGTCTTACAGTATAACCATCTGAATGGGATACCACTTCTGTTTGTTGAAATTAGACTCATGAGATTATAACCACACTTGGCTGAGCTTCTTTATAAGTCCTGACATTGTAGTTTGTCTTTATATTCTTATTTGCTTTTAGTATATGTCTTTTTTTCTTTCCTTTCAACAAACATGAAATTTTAGTATGAATTTCTCTGGATGAAGCATCACTGAACAAAAAATCAAATTTATGGATGCTCATTAAGACTTAGAGCAGATACTTTAGACAAGTGCAGTGTTTTCCATATATGGGATCTTGAATCCCCATATTTGTCAGTTTGTTCCTGGGAAGTATTTTGTAAAAGGCAGTAAGAACTGACACATTTCAACATTTGATCAGTTAAACAAATATTATTGAAAATATTTCCCTCAGTAAAGATAAGGTTATGTGTTCCCTAGCATACATGGAAGGAGGATGTCTGCTGATGAGCAACAATCAGGTGGGCTCACTCATGTCTTTACTGCTGCACTGTCAATCATTCAGTCCCGAAATCACAAATGTTAATGGTTATGAAAAACTGAGACCTTTAATGATATTCTTAATACATTTACAGAAATTCATACATTTAATAAAATATCACTTTAAGGCAGAAAACATCAAGAGCATGATGTAAAAAACATGACAATATAAAACATGAAAAAATACTGCATGTACCTTAAGTTGCTTTTTGCTAGATAATTTCCCTGATTTGAACAAAATCATTGTTCAGTGTACTTAAAAGTTACTTTAAAAAAAAGTTTGTTACAAAGAGGAAACAGAATATTAATTATAGCCTTGTTTGCTTTTCCTTCGATTGCAATTGAAGAATATAAATACATTGAATTATATAGGGGAGAAAATCTGATGAATGAAATACCAAAAGCATGTTTCTTAGTTTTTCATAAAAAATTATAAAAGTGGGCCATTTACTTTTAAATATGGAATGCAAAGGTTCAAAAAACACTTCTTTCTTAATTTTGATGCCACATTATTTAGGAATATAAACATTCCTTTGTCAAAATTAGGAATGTCCAAAATTGTGGATTCTTTATTCCAGATTGGATGAAGACAAACATCAATGGAACACACATTAAACACACTATTATGAAAGATGAGCATGAAAAAGATCTCTGTAAGCAAAAATGTCCTCACACAACAATCCTAATTATGTGTTGCCTTTTTCAGAGAGTCTTTTAAAATCATTAGGCAGATTCCCACTTTGTAATTGCTAATGAAGAAAATGATGATATCTAAGTAATAAAATTTCATTGTATTGTTTTGTATATTTTTATTTAAAATTGTTTTTTTACAATTAAAGTTACAGTTTTAACAATATACAAAATATTATCCTAATTATGTGTTGCCTTTTTCAGAGAGTCTTTTAAAATCATTAGGCAGATTCCCACTTTGTAATTGCTAATGAAGAAAATGATGATATCTAAGTAATAAAATTTCATTGTATTGTTTTGTATATTTTTATTTAAAATTGTTTTTTTACAATTAAAGTTACAGTTTTAACAATATACAAAATATCACAGTAATTCAGATTTTTTGGCATAATGATTACAGATTTGATAAATACATTTTATATCTCATAATAGCGATGAGGATTATACAAAAGCTATTAAAACAATTATGAGAATAAATTCTATTGTCACTTAAGTATCTAAAGCTATTTTCCTTTGC
>NW_008339433.1:135700-154483 GCF_000622305.1 Nannospalax galili
GTACTGTGGAATATTTCATAAAAAGTGAGTTTGGGGAGGGGGAGGAGATGCTATCCTTTTTGTTCATTTTATAAATCCCTCTCTTTTATCTACCATTACCTGGTACCACTGGCAACTATGTCAGATATGTTGATGATGAACAAAGAATATACTGTGGAATATTTCATTAAAAGTGAGTTTGGGGAGGGGGAGGAGATGCTATCCTTTTTGTTCATTTTATAAATCCCTCTCTTTTATCTACCATTACCTGGTACCACTGGCAACTATGTCAGATATGTTGATGATGAACAAAGAATATGACTTTAACATATTTTTATTGTTTTAGATATAACTCTTTATATGCTTTTGTCTAAATGGCAGGAAAGAATCCATTTCTTCAGAGACATTTTATTCATCATCAATATCTCTAATAAAAAATGGCAAATTGAGCTGTATGTGGAGCATCAATGCTATCAGCCATCACCAAGTGAGAAAATTTAAAATTAAGAGCTGTCCCAACTTTTTTTGATAGATTTTCCTATCATAAAGAAACAGTTTCATCAGTTCACCTGGCTATAGTCTGGTGAGACACACCATATTGTAAACATCCCCTCTTCTTTTTCAAGGCATATTATAGCTTCCATATTTTCACAGAATTGTTTAATAAACTTACCATCAAGTGGATTAGATATTTTGCTATTAAATATTCTATCACATAATAAGCTTTTACAGTAGAGTTCATCTGAACTGTAACTTAAAAAATAGTCGAGATAACTTTTTTTTCAGTTACACTTTTTGTCCTTTGGTGAGGATCCTTAATATACACCAGATTTGACACAAATTTTTACATATGATGCCTTTTTAAATCAGAATTTGAAACCTTCCACATATTCCCCACAAATTAAAGATTGCTAATGCCTTGGTTAAAAAGTAGTCATCCACTGTTCTTTAAATAATCTTCCTTTATTTTTTGCTTCTATTTTCTTTGAAATATTGTGGAAGCTATGCTAGGATTAAAATGATGATAGACAAGGGACTCTGTTTTATATTTTTGGATTTATTAGATTTATTATGAAAATTAATTGATAGGAAGATAGAATACAAGATTTGGGCCCTTGAACATCTCTGCTGCAGAAACAGAACAAAGGAGAGGGCCAATTGTAACATTCAATGGGTCCTGCATGAGGGACAACTGAGGCTAGGAAGTACTCCTAATAATCAAATAGAAATCTTCATTTGTCTTCTAAATAATATTATATTCTCATCTATAATGATAATTTAAAACATTATCAATAATCATCATATTTCACTCAGCAACTCACCATGAGCACATGGAACATCTGATGGTGCTACTTCAACTGCCTGTGCTTGGAAGATGACATACTGGAAGCCTCACAACACTGTAAAACTGAAGCTATACTTGAGTAGAACTAACAAGAGCATGATGTTTATTTTTGGGGACATTATGACAAAACATTGTCGTCTAGGAAGTTCATGCACAAGAACTGAGCAATCAAGTTACAAAAATGCAAAAAAATCCCATAATGTTTCAAGTAATTTTAAGGTTTTGTATTAATACACATTCATAGCTATCCTGAGCTGTATGGGGCCCAAAGGTATTGGGCTAGATACAGCTGATATAAACCATTGGACCATAAACCAAAAGCAGAATAATATGCATGAAATTATATGTTGGCATACTACTAAATATTATATAATGTAATATAGTTGCTCTTAATTAAATACATACAAATTTAATGTGAAAATGTGTAGAAATGTATTGAGCTAAGTATAGTATTTTTCACAAAACAATTTTCTTATAAAGCACACAGAACAAAAAAGGAATCTCTTGAGTGATTTCTTAAAACAAAATAGTTTCAAAAATGCTTTCCTAGAAGAAACTGTATTCTTACACAGCTTGACTTATTATATTTTGCTTATTTTATTATGAATTTGGTGTCTGGGATGTCTGTCATTGGTACAATGCTTGTTCCTGAAACTGATAAGGCTTCATTTTCTGAACTTGATACATGTTTCATAATCTGGATTGTTTCCCAACTTTTCAAGATGAGGTAGGTGAGGATGCACACAATACTCTGGAACGAACATAGAGATGATACTTTTTCACCACAAGTAAAAAAAAAAAACAGAGTTAATAAGATTGATGTGCATAGAAGTCTGAAACAATTGTAAAAAGAGAATCACAATTAGTAGCAATTTCCAGAATCCAAACATAGGTGTACTTATCTTGAGTCTTAAGTGGTCATTTTAGATAAATGCAAGGGACAACTTTCTTCTCATAATAAAGGGCAAATTATAGAGCTCACTATTTCTACATGTGAGTGAGTGAAGAAACATAACAAACTTCAATGAGACTTAGGTAAACAGCTTATTGACAAATGGAGAACAAACAACCAAGGAACCTGTAGCAGGGATACAATGCCCCTAATAGATACCACAAGCTAGAAAATCAAAGGGACAGTGCCAGGAACGGGTTATCTCTTTTGGAGCTGTTCACTAGGGGTTCACATAGATATTCCTGAACATTAGTGGCTGTTGTTATTGCTCTTGTTTACTTGCCACAGCTTGATAGTAATTCACTATTGCTGAAGACATTACATATTTGAGTTGTAGGGCATAGAGAAATCAAGCTTGTACTGACCTGTATCTTCATCTCTACTGGCTAGCTTTAATAGCAATGGAAATGTAATCTTCAGTCTTACCTACCCATGATCCCTGTGAGATACAATGACAACTGTCCTGGCAAGAGATTCCCATGGTGCAATAGTGGCACAAATGTTATGGGAGTAACCAAACACCTTCTCATTGGATTTAAGGCCCACTTCACAAAGTGGAGCCCATACATTGCCAAGAATCTGTGGATAGACAGGTTCCACATCATAAGGAAGAACCTACTGCTACTATTCTTCTACAGAGAAATAGTACTAAACTTACTCCTAATGAGTTATTGTTCTATCCATATATTAGTGCATCTCTCAACTCTCACCAGAGAAACTTCTTGCAGCAGATGGCAATTAACACAAAGATTCATGACTGGTCAATGTGCAGAGAATATGAGACTGTGGAGTCCTTGGCCCTAAATGGGATACCTATATCATACCCCTCAAGGCTCAGAGATTATCACAAAAGAGGAGGCAGAAAGATTAAAAGAGCCAGAGGTGGTAGATGAATACAATGAAAGTCTTTTCTGAACACAAGAGTGCAGTTGCAGATATGAATTCACAGTTTTGACAGCATGCACAAGACATGCACAAGCTCAAGACAAAATCCCAGCATGGAAACAGGATGTGGGCACAAAGTCACAGCCCTAGCTGAAGAACTATTAGTAATTTATTGCCATTGAGAGACGGAGAGTCAATTTTCTTTCAGGGTATGACCAATGGTAGGTCATCCAAGCTCCAAAAGATGGTACTATTCCCAAGAGTATTTATGTAGCATAAATTGATGAGCTTCAAAAAGAAAAGGATATGAACTTTGGTGAGATAGGGAGGTGGAGTGGATATGACAGTAGATTTTGGAATGGTGAATAGTAACAAAACACATCACAAGAAATTCTCAAATATTAAAAAAATTACAAAAAGAGGAAATATGCATATTATTCACAACTACATTGCTTCATTGCATTATGTATATTGAGATTTTTTTCACTTATTTTGTTTATTGATCAATTTGTATAAAATGTTGCCATCTCAAGTTTAGCATTCTATTTATCTCATTTTTCTAATTTCAAACAAGTGAATAGTAACAAAACACATCACAAGAAATTCTCAAATATTAAAAAAATTACAAAAAGAGGAAATATGCATATTATTCACAACTACATTGCTTCATTGCATTATGTATATTGAGATTTTTTTCACTTATTTTGTTTATTGATCAATTTGTATAAAATGTTGCCATCTCAAGTTTAGCATTCTATTTATCTCATTTTTCTAAACTTAGTTCCTTCTTTGCTTTCTTTGGTTTGGCTTTTGTAAATTCCATTTACTCACTTGTTTGAAAAGTAAGTAGTTGAATTCTGCTAAATTAGTAATTCACCTTAAAATATTTGTCTAATTCTAAACACAATTTGTAGTATCTGTATCATACTGATTGATGTGTATGAGTGCATCAGTTGAATGCAATGACTACAGAGTTTAGAAGAGGGCATTCGGTACCATGGCACTAGAGTTATAAATGGTTGTTAGCTACCATGTGGGTTCTAACACTCCTGCCAAAAAGACAAATATCTTATAATGCTTGAATTCTCATTGTTTCCTTCGCCCTCAAATATTGTCATATTTTAGTTATTTTAAAACTCTTTATTTGGCTGTTATTATTTATGATATCTGTGGTTAGATGTCCTGAGAATTCTTGATTATCAATTGCTTTATTCATTATTCTTTTTTCCAAGCTGTACTCAGGTACAGTAGGCAAAATTGTACATATTTAATGTGTACAACGTGATGACATGGTATGCATTGTAAATTGGTTATCAAAATAAAGAAAATTTGCATACCCATCTCCTCATATAGGTATCATTTTTATGTAGTGACAACACAAGACGTATTTGCTTATCTATGTTCAAGTGAACAACTCATTACTATAATTACTATACTACATATTGGACATGCATACCTTATTTACCTTATAACTGTAAGCTTGTATCATTAGACCATACCTTCTCATTTTTCCTGAGCCCAAGCCTCTGGCAGCTCTGTTCAATTCTGTTTCCACAGTGTCGTAGTTTTTGTACCTTGACAAAAACCTAGATATAACTGGGAAGAGGGAATTTCAATTGAGGAATTTCCCTCATGATATTGGCCTGTGGGGGCACTTTTTAAATTGCTAATAGGTGTAGAAAGGCCCAACCCATTGTAGGTGATACCATTCTTGAATAGGTGGACCTTGACTGTAAAAGTAAGTTAGCTATGGGCTAGAGAGATGGCTCAGTGGTTAAGAACACTGGATGCTCTTGCAGAGGACCCAAGTTTGGTTTGTAGAACCTACATGACATCAAACAGTTGTCTGTAACTCCAGTTCCAGGGGATCTGGCATTCCCTCTTTACCTCTGCAAGAATTGCATGTTTGTGGTATTGTTACATACATGCAGGCAAAACACTCATATGCATAGAATAAAAATAAATTTATTTTTTAAAAAGCAAAAATGGTAGTTAAGCAAACCAGTAAGCAGCTTTCCTCTGTGGTCTCTGTTCAGTTTCTGCCTCCAGTTTCCTTCCTTTAGTTCATGATTTGGCTTCCTTCAATAACTGTACCCTGTAAGACAAAATGTACCTTTTTCTCCACTAAGTTGGTTTTGGTCAGTGTTTCATCATAACAACGGAAAATAAACTAGAACACACTGGTTTTACAAGTTCAACCTTCTCTGATTTCACAAATAATATGTACCTAGAAAATATTTGTTTTTTTGTGTCTGGTTTATTTTACTTATTATAGTATCCTGTAGCCTCATCAATGTTGATGTGAATAGCAGGAATTTTTATAGCTGAATGTTATCCATCCATGTCTATACTTTATGTTTTATTTGTCCACTCATCTGACAAGGGAGACTTGATTTGTTTCCATGTCTAAGCTACTGAGAATATTCCTTCAAAGAACCTAGGAGTGTAGATATTTCTTTGAGATTCCAATTTATTTAATTATTTTACTATGTACCTTGAAGAAGGGCTGTTCAATCACACAGTAGTTTTACTGTTGGTATTCTAAACTGTTTTCTCTAATGGTTTTAGCAATCTACATTCCCCCTGGCAGTGTATAATGGTTCCAATTTCTCAACACCTTGGCCAACATTTATTTATTTGTATTTTTGGTAGTCATTCTAATGCACATAAAGGGCTATCTCTTTGTGGTTTTGATTTTTGATTCCCTAATGATTATTGACTTAAAGCATCATTTCATGTTCATGTTTTATATGTGATATTTGAAAAAAAATCTATGTACTTCCTTTCCATATTGTATTAGTCATATTTTCCATTTTTCAAGCATGTGTGAGATAATCGACTAGAAAGGAAAGGTTTAGTTTGGCTCACAGATTTCAAAGTCACTCCATGGATGGTTGGATTAATTGATTTTGTTGAGGGAGCACATCATAGCAGAGTCAACTAATCACCTCATAGTGCCTGGGAAACAAAGAAAAAGCATGAGGACTACCTGGGCCCAGTAGCTCTTCAAGGTTATGCCCTTGCTAACCTACTAGGTTCTGGTAGACTTACTAGCTTCCACCTCCTGAAGGTTGTATCACTTCCCAGTAATACAAGGGTCTGAGACTATAACACATGGACCACTGGGAGACATTCAATCTCTGAAGTATAAAACTCATTCTGATCAGATTATTTAGGTTTTTAGCTTTTGCTATTATCTGCCTGATTTCATGATGTATTTTGGATATGAAGTCTTTATATCAGATATAGATATACAGGTTGTGCATATTTTCCTCACTTTATATGTTGCTCTTTTACTTCACTGATTGCTTCCTCTGCTGAGCCTGTTCTTTTCAGTTTGACAAATGCCCACTTGTTTATTTTAGTTCAATTGTCTATGGTTTTGCTATCATATTTAAAGATCTTCATCAAGACCAAGGTTAAAGTATTCATTGGTTATGTTTTCTTTCAGGAATTTTATGATTCAGGTATTATAGTTTAGATGATTTCATGTAAGACGTTTCAATTTCATTTTTGGCATGCAAATATTGAGTTTTCCCAATGTAATTTATGGCATTCTTGGTTCCCTTATTAAATGTTAGTTTGAAAATAGATGCATGTGTTTCTCTCATTCTGATGGCTAGACTCCAGGGTGTGGTGATTCTGCTGGCTGGGTTCTGGTCAGGTACTACTGCTGAATTGACTCCATGTGTGTGGGCCTCAGGCTGTGCTTTGAAATATCCTGTTTACATCGGTCTGTTCGAAGCATTTTTGGCTAGGTTGTTCTATTAACTGGCCTGTGTGTACAGGAGAAGCTTCAGACTGTGCTTCAAAATTTTATGGGGTTTTAGGCTGGGCTGTGTGAATGGAACTGGGGCAGAGTTGCTGGTTAGGCTACCTGCCTGGGCAGGGTGCCTTTTGTGCTTTACAGTGAAACAGACTGCTGACTGTGTATGCCAGCCGTATTCAGTCCTTGGCTGCGCCTTTGTTTAGACCATGCTGTTAGAAGGTGCAGCACTACTGCCAAGATCCAGTAGATGGTTGTTGTGATCCCTGCCCCCATTCATTTCTTTCTGATCCCAGTTGTAGACAGGACTGGAGCCCTGTCAATTGCCTGCCCAATTCCCATGGGATGAGAGAGTTGTGGGCCTCCCAGAAAACTCCTTGTAATGCTCACACAGCTTGACATACACCTTGGATTCTCCTTTCCCACAGAAGAAACCACAGTGCCAGAGTATCCCTCTAGATGTGGCCCTGTACAACCTGTGGGAAAGGGAAAATCCTGAATGTAAAAAAGCAAATCTGTTTCTCTTTACACTTCAGACATAACTTTCCTTGTAGTTGAGCAGCAATGGGGATTTTCCTAAAGGCATTCTTGGCTGTGAATCATTGCCAGTATTTTTCTGAAAGCATTTACAGCCGGTGGCCTATTATTTCACCACCTTGATGACTCCTCTTCAGTCTATGTTCTTGTAACTGAATCATAATTTTTGTGCAATTTGCTTTGCTGCATTAATTTTTCCTAAGGAAACGTGAACAACCATTTATTCACACGAAAGGGCACCAGTGGCAAACCAAACTACAATTCTACCAGAGTCAAATTTGCCAAACCAATGAGTATTTTAATCTTACTTACAGAGCATGGATGAGGGATCACTTACAGGAAGGCATGCGAGTGACCTGAAAACAGCTGCATCACTGCAAATTGCATTTCTATCATGGAGATGACCTCATGGAAGCCGAGTTATGAAGTTTCACTTTTAAATAATCTTCCACTTCTGATGTACTGTACCATCTCCCAAGATAACTTGCAGCTGGGGGGAGGGCAGGAAGGAGTAATAGTTGGAATCCCAGGTGAGGGTCCTGAGATGCTCTCTCTTCTCCTTCTGCTACAGAGTATGAATAGCTCTGTTATCATTACTTTAGACATCTATCAATATTATTCAGCTCATTTAGGTGCCATTGCTGTCTGGCCAAGGTAACTTCTATTCTAAGATGATGATGAGCTAAACATGTTATGGCTCATGAGAAAAGGCTCTACAACATGCTTCCTGAAGAAGATATTTTATACTTTGCCTTAGAGTTTGTTATTGAGATTCACATTTTAAAAATATTTTATTGTTTTTATTTTATGTATATGAGTGTATTGCCTGCATGTATTTAAGTGTACCCATGTTGTGGAATGCCTATGGAGGTCAGAAGAGGGCTTCAGATACCCTGGACCTGGATTTAGGGACAGTTTTTAGTCACCATGTGGGTGCTGGGAACAAAACTTGGGTTCTCTGCAAGAGCATCCAGTGCTCTTAACCACTGAGTCATCTCTCCAGCCCTGATACTACATTTTTGACAACGTCTCTGCATAGCTCAGACTAGCCTAGAAATTGCTGTGTTGCCCAATCAAGCCTCAAATTTGATTCCCTGCTGCAGTCTCCTAAGTGCTGGGATTATAAGCTTGTGCCACCACATTCTGTAATGAACACAAATTTTCTCTGACAATATGCTATCATTCTTTAAAAAAATTTTTTTTGCTTTGTTTTTATTTTATGTGTATGCCTCTAGAGTGTGCATGTATGCAAGTGCACTCTTACTCTGTAATACCTATGGAGGCCAGAAGAGAGCATCAGACCCCCTGGAGCTGGAGTTATGGACAGTTGTTAGCCATCGTGTGGGTACTGGGATTCAAATCCCGGGCTTCTGCAAGAACAACCAGTGCTCTTAACTACTGAGCCATCTCTCCAGCCCTGTGCTATCATTCTTAAAAGAGATTTAACACCTACACAGTTATCATTTCTGTGTCACTTTGAAAATAATTATTTGTCTTCTTGAGGTCATATTTTTCTGCAGAGAAACCGATTCTCACGATAAATATTTTATTGTTGTTTGCCAGTTACCCATTTCTTCTCTGTGGCTGCATTTAACATCTTTTTCTCTATATTTGGTGTTTTACAATATTACCAAAATGAATCTAAGCCGACTTGGTATACATTTTCTTTCTCAAAGTAAAGAATGCGTGTTTTTCATTCATTCTGAAATCTTCTCAGCCATCATCTCTTAGAATATTTCTTCCACCATTTTCTTAATACATTCAACTAGGTACACTTAAAGCCTTCCAATTATATCCTTTATCTCTTTGTATTTCTTGTCTTTTAAATTCTGTATGTATTTGTAATTCTATTTCTATCTAATTTCTAGCTTATTTATCCAACTTTGTATAGTCTAAGTTATTCCAAGACTTTTTTAATTCAATCACTTATTTAGTTTTAAATACTGTTTCTTTTTAAAATCTGATTCTTTTTACTTGGTATCATAAAATTTTGATATGATAAGTTCATAAAATTTTTAATAGATAAGTTCATTTTCTTGTTTCTGCTATTTGTAAATATGGTTATGCTCTGACCAAATTCCTTATTTCTGAAGTCTGAGTGTCTGCAGTTAATGATGCTATATTTTTTTAAAAATATTTTATTTTTTAATTTTTATTTTATGTGTATGATTGTATTGTCTGCATGCATATAAGTACATCTGTGTTGTGCAATGCCCACAGAGGTCAGAAGAGGGCATCAGATTCCCCTAGAAATGAAGTTAATGCATGGTTGTTTGCCACCATGTGGGTGCTGGGAACCGAACTGGGGCCCTCTGCAAGAGCAGACAGAGTTCTTCTGAGCCATCTCTAGTCTCCAATGATGCTGTCTTCCAGAGGGGCTTAGTGTTGGCCTTTTTCCAAGTACAAATAGTTGTTAGTAACTAAAAATATCTTTCACTTCTTATTTTGGAGTTACTTGAGTATGATAAAAGTATAAACCCAGAGATAACTGAGGGCATGTCTATCCTTCCTTATTTCAGAAGTGCTTTTTAGATTTTATTTTCTTAAAAATGTATTTATTTTTATTTTATGTATATGAGTGTTTTCTGCATATGTACATAAGTGCACCAAGTGCATGCAAAGCCCACAGAGATCATAAGAAGGCAGATTCCCTGGAACTAGAATTACAGACAGTTGTTAGCTGCCACACAGGTGCTAGGAAGTGAACTGAGGTCCTCTGCAAGAGCGGCCAGTGCTTTTAACAGCTGAGCCATATTTGCGGCTGGAGGAGGAAAGATGCTTTATCCACCCCACACCTAGAGCTACAGAAAGCGAAAGCGGTGTGTTTCATGGGCTCCCTTTGCCATCAGGCAGCATTGCTTTTTTCTCACACTGAAGAAGGGTGGGGTCTCCCTAAAAGCTCCAAGAAAGGTTTCACTTTAGGTGCACAACTTGTTCTTGCTCTGCTCCAATCTCTATAGCCTACAGGGTTTATTATCCATTAAAATCTGAGGTTCCTGAACCTGTGTAACTGTTCTAGGAGTTAAGAGCAGAGCCCTAACAACCCAGGCTTGGTCGCTTTTCTTGTCCTCCGTAAGAAAATTAAGAGTGCGGTTAATAGCAAAAACCAGAAAAAGGTGTTTTATTCAATGTGGCCACATTGGGAAGAGGGATAAAGTGATCTAGGGAGACTCTCACCCAAGTCCACCTTCAGGGTCCTAGTATGAGGATGAGGTTTGAGTAAAGAGTCAGAATTATAGGATAGCTAAGCAATCCCATCCAAGGGGCAGTGCTGCCCATTGTTTTCTCTACTCCAGGCTTTCCTGGAAGGTGCTCTGACATGTTGTCTGCACTGTGTGTAAAATCGGTTTTCAGGAGACAAGTTTCTTCTCTGGCTGGCACCAGGCTTCAGCCTTTTCACAGCATGAGATTTCTGGGGGAAAATTCCAATTCCTTGAAATGCTTTGTTTCACAAAGGGAGGGACAAAAGTGTCTCTCTAGAATATCCTCATCTCTACCAGGCCGGTTACATAGCCGCTAAGTTAATCCTGTTTTCTGCATGTACTTAACGCTGGTTTTATTTGGCTTATCACTCTCTCTCCATCTTCCCTGCCTCTCCAATTGGTTCTGTGTAATTCTTTTCACTATCTCGGTTTCTATTAGGGATATTCATTATTTTCCTCTGGAGTACGTATTTTCTTTATTGCCATGGGTCTATTAATCCATGTTTTATGCATTAAAATACTTATTAGAATATGGAGCTCATTGGAATAGAAATGAGGGGAAAATGTCATCATCAATTTTAAAATACAATTTTAATTGTGTTTCTTTTTAGCCTTTACTTTTTTATTCTTATTTTCATTTTTATTTTTTGAGAGTTTCATACATGAGTATTGTACTTGCATTATTTCTACCCTTCCAAGTTCCCTTTCAATTCCTCCCGGGTTCTTCCCCAACTCCTGCACTCCCTTACAATGTGTTGTTCTCTTCTTTGATTATTATTGTTACATATGCATACATTTATTATATACATAATATATATATAGAGAGAGACAGAGACAGAGAGAGAGCGAGCGAGCACTGAGTCCATTTACTGATACTCCTATGTACTTGTGTTTAGGGCTGACCATTGAGATTACCTCTCACGGAGCTAGTCCCTGGAGAAAACTGATTCTCCTTTCCCTCAGCATTCATTGATTGTCTGAAGCTCTTCGTCTTATGGTGGGACCCAGTGAAATTTCCCACACACACCTTAGCTTGTCAATTGGTTTTGTCATTATGCCGATCCTGTTAGACTAGTCTTTACTTTTTTACTTTTTCTTAGTTTAAGAAAAGACTAAGTAGAAGCTCCCATGAGAAACCAAAAGCAAGCCCTGAGAATGCCAGTCTTTGATAACTAGAAAGAACTATGTCAGGTTTCAGTGACAATGAAAACTGGACAGAATTTCTCTGGAAAGCATGTGATATATTTGGTACCATATGCTTTAGTGCATAACTTTTCTTTGACCGAACTTTATGGTTACTCTTGAGATTTTATAACAGTTCTCTTTCCTCTATAAAACCTATGTGAGAGAAAACCATAGCCCCTGATGAATATTTGTTGAGGGCAGGCATGTTTCTCACAGATACACCAGGGTGTTCTGTTGAACATATAATAAATTAAGAGCACTCATATAACACAATGTCATTCTGTGACCATGCAAGAACAAGACAAAACAGGACCATGTTATAATCAAGACTGGATAAAGACAAAACCAAAAATACATTGTGTGTCACAAAATGACCAAAAGCTCTTAACTTGGTGAATCTCAAAGGCTGTTGTTTCTTCATCAGTTGTAGTTTAAACTCACCTATTCCTCATGCCTCCTACAAAACAAATCTACTTAAGCCCAATTATACAATGATTGCTGCTTCCCAGGAGAACCTAATCCAGAGCAAGACCATCCTTGTGAAATAGTTCCCAAAATAGCACAGCAGTCATAAATCCTTAACAACCTCCTTTCAGTAAAATATTTCCATATTCCCCCCATGGTTCTGATTACAAAGAACTAAAATTTGACTATAGGTATATTTCTTGTTGTCTTTGGCTTTGAAGACATTGACTTTTAGGTGACATGGAATTGTGTATTTCCCCCTGGTGATAATAATTTGGTTTGAAAATTTTATTATAAATTCTCATTAGGCTTTGAGAACACCATTTTCAAAAGGAATGGATCAAAAAATTTCACGAGGTATCATAAATCACAATATATGTAGATATGGTAATGTGATGTACTGTACCGGCCAAAAACCAGGGAAAGGATTTGTGTTATTCAGCTTTCTCTCTGAGACAGAATGCCTGACACAAAAAAATTAAAAGGAAAATTTATTTTGCTAATGATTTCATAGAGTTCATTCAATCATGGCGGGAAGGGAGTGGGAAAAATAGCTCACATCATGGTGTATAGGAAGCAAAGAAAGGTAAGTCCAATGGAGAGGCCGTGTGGACCACAGGCAGAAAGGGTACGAAAGCAGGGTTATTTTTTAAACTCTCTTAAACTTGCAAGATGCTACTAAGTACTATGTATGCTAGATGTGGAATTCCAGGATTTAGTGGGTGTTGTCTTGTTTTATTGTCTTACTTTGGCCCCATACCTCCTTTTTATGCCTTTTGGAATGGAAAAGTTTACTTTGTATCGTAGTATGCTAAAGTATGCAACTTGTTTGTTAATTTTTCCAGAAGTTTACAAGTAATAACTTGGTTTGAGACTTAGTAGTGATTATGGACTTAAGACTTCTGAAAAATGCTGCAAAAGTAAAGAATGTAGGGGCTACAGGAGATGGAATAGATGTGTTTCACACCATGAGATAACCATGAGCTTTGTGTGTAGGGGGAGAGGCATAATGTTTTGATTTGAATACAAAATGACCACAAAGAATCTGCATTAGACACTTGATCTCCATTTGGTGCCACTGTTTGGGGAGATAGTGGAAACTTTATTAGGTAGGTAAGAGATGGGAGCATAGCTTTGAAAATGATACCATCCCCAGTCTTTCTCTGTCACCTGTTTTCGATGGGATAGTAAAATCTTCACTGCCACCCACTTCTGCTACAATGTTGTTCTGCTCACATGCATGCAACCAGGCAATGTGTTGAATCCTATGAAACCACGAGAAAAATAAAACTTAAGTTGTTCTCTCAGGTAGTGTTTTTGCCTAAACCAAGAGTCCGAATAATACAAGGCTACACTCAGGCTATTTGGGGCAACTTTATTGTTGGTGTATTGGTGGCATTCTTTATAGATACTTATTTACTAGTCTGAGTTTCCATTAGTATTATGGCAATATTCACCATTAATTATCAACTTTCACTCATGTTTGCCCTCTTCCACTTCCAAAGAGGTAGGACCACCATTTGAGCAAAATGTACCTCCCTCTAAACAGAAGAGAAGCTATAATTGTTGCTTTGCGTTTTAAATTTCTACTAGGGTTAGAAGAAACCAGTTTAATGTAAATTTGTAGTGTAACAAAATATGGTTTGTGAGCCCTTCAGAGGGAGAAGGAAATTTGATGTGCTGAGACAGCAAAGGGTACTAGGCAAGTCTGGGTTTATTTCCCACCTCAGAGCATTCGGCCTGGATTTTTGAAAATGTTAAGAATGATGAATGAGCTGTAAATAGAATATTTCTCTGACTGTGAGCCATAAACAACCATAAATGAATTAGATTCAACAGCTGGGAGCAAAATCGTGGGTATTATGCAGGCACACAGAACCAGCTGTGGACTGTAACTAGCATCCCACCCTATTGATTAGCTGTTCTATGGACCATAATAAAACTATCACGGTTAATTGCTAGAAAGAGGCACACACCTAGAAAAAGGCAAGTTAAGGTGTCAGTACTCCAGTTTATGGCTCAAAGACAGGATAATTTGCGTTTCATTATAGCCTTTTCCTGCAGGATCTATAGAATTGAATCAAATACACCCCCAAAACACACACACACACACAGAGAGAGAGAGAGAGAGAGAGAGAGAGAGAGAGAGAGAGAGATAACAAACAAACATGCACACGCACTTTTCATGAGCATGGGGACATTTGTTTATATATATTTTTTTGTCTTTTAGCTATGGATCAGTGACATCTCCAGTTAAGTCCATTCTGATCTACACATATTCCAAAGGAAATCTTTGAGTTTTATAGTGAGTGAGTAATATTGAAGGGCATTCTTCATTACCAGGTTACTACTTTTCTTCACCAGGTCAACTTAGGCTCATTTAAATTTTATACATTTTTACTTACACAGAAGCTATATAAGGTCTACTCCAATAAACCATATAGTTGTGAAAGGGCAATTAGGTCTTTCTCATTATTGTTATTTGCACCAAAGTAAAAGTGACAGGTAGTTCATAAGGGACTCTGGAGAGTCTCTCCTGCATTTAAGACTTGTAGCATGTAGGATAGAGAATGTGTTGCTGTATGTCATATGACATTATAGGAAAGGCAAATGGGCTGTTTAGTTTTGTGTTCTATCATAGCCATTCTATTTGAGAAAGCCATATATATCTTGAGGCTTTATTATAATAAGAAATATGAGCACTCTTGGCTATTTCTCTTTAATACTTTTACCCTAGAGTGAGGTGCTTATATATGATCTGGGTTCATATATCACATACATCATTGGCAGTGGGGGAAATGGGTGTGTCTTGTCAATATGAAACATGCTATAAAGGAAACTTGTCTATACTAGTCACACGTGTCTATGCCTGACTTGCTGCCATATTCTGAGATACGTGCTTTCTTAATGATACTGAAGTGTATACATATTGGTTGCCAAAAGTACCATTCTGATTATCAGTGAAGTTATTGACTTCCCTGGCTTTAGGATATGGGAGAGAATTTGTTTGCCAGAGAGGAGTAACTTTTCTGTGCATGACCACCCAGCCTAACCATCTGATTTACAATTCTGGCTTCCATAGTGCCCTGTCCTTACAGTTAAACCATGAATTTGAGTTTAATAACAGCAAACTGAATTTCATTTAGAGTTAATTTTTTGAGTAGCTACTGTACACCAGACAGCTGCGCATTAACTGCATCAATTTTTAGCGTTATTATTGGATCACTTTCAGTTTTATTTAAGTTGTTACTGTCACTACAAAACATTTATTTATTTTTAGATCACCAAGGCATATTCGCCCACTTGTGTTTTTGTTTTAAAATCTATGAAGCAAAATATGAACCTTGATACATGAAAAGTATGTGCTTTATAGAACCTTTGGAATGGGAAGGATGCAAATGGCCTCAGGGCCAGGGTTCCTTTTAAGTTGCAATTTTAGAATTAGGAGGTATACCTTTTCAAATAAAGTCTTAAAAAGTCAATCTTCAAAAATTAATTCTCCCTCCACTGAAGCTGCCTAAATCTTCCTCAAGGAGGAAATTCAATTGCTGTATTGAGTGACCCACTCTCATTCTGAATAGCTTTTGCAATAGATCAAATTGTGTCTCCTGAGAATATGTATTCAAAACATAACTTCTGGTATCTGTGAAGAATTTATTTAGAAAAAAAGGGGTCTTTTCAAATATAATTAATTTAAAGACCTTACACCAAATCAACCTATGAAATTCAATGACTAAAGTATGTACAAGGGGAAAAGACATGGGGATTTGCAATATAGATAAAAGAGGGAAATAATATCCACAGGACGTTACAGAAATTAATATGATGTATCCATAAGGTAAGAAATGTCAAAGTATGATAATAATAACCAGATTCCAGGAAACAGGGATGGGTGAAATTTTTCTCAGGGGCTTTAGAAGCAATCAACCACACCAGTAACTTGATTTCAGACTTCTGGACTTCAGAACTCTAAGAGGGTAAATTTCTGTTGTTTTAGTCCAAGTTGTGTTATATTGTTATGGCAACCCTAGGAAGCTAATATAAACTCCCACTCTTTATTCCACACAAAGTTCCCCTGAGATATATTGGGTGTAAGTAGAGAGTGTTTATTGCCCTTGGTCAATTGATCCTTGTAAGTTTTCTACTGTGCTGAAGAAATTTGTTGCTGTTTTCTTATACTCTAAACTCAATTGGCAACCCAATCGTTATACAATTTTGATTAGATACAAGTACATCACAACAGTGAGTTTTCTTTCCTTTTAAATACTCCATCAGTATTCAAAGTATAGACCACCATACATTCTGGGCATGGTCACACCCTTCTGCAGGGCTCTCCTTATCCCTCATGTATATTCAGATATTCTCACCAGTTTTGATCTTTCTCTTTCACATTTTCTTTCTTTCCTTTTAAAAATCTTTTATTAAGTTTTTCGCATTTCATATAACAGATCTTAATCTTAATTTAGACCCCATCTGTACCCTCCATATCCCCCCACAGGATTTCATGTAATCTGTCGTGTATATTAAGGGCTATCCAGTCAAGCATTTGTACCCAGATGTCCCTTGATGAGAGTTCATCAGAGTCTATCAAGAGTTACTCCTTTAAAGAAGATCTACTCTCCTTCACCTAGCAGTGATGAGTTTCCAATAGTTCTTTGGCTAGCATTGGGGCTTGCTGCCCACTTCCCTATTCTATGCTAGGATTTTGTCTGATTGAATTGGCATGGGTCTTGTGCATGCTGTCACCACTGTTGCAAGTTCCTGAGCAAGTTCCCAGAGGTCTGAAAGCCTTTGTTTCCTTATGTTCATGCACCAACCCTGGTTCTTACAGTCTTTCTGCCCACTCTTCTATAATGGTCCCTGAGCTGTGGGTGGGTGATGTTTAGTATAGTCTTATCCCGGGTTATGCACTCCACAGTCTCTTATACTCTAAAACTTGGTCAGTTGTGGCCTTCTGTGTGCATAACACTCTGTTATATGAGGAAGCTTTGGTGGTGAGAGTTGAGGGATGTATTAGTATTCCCTCTACCTCCCTGTTAGTCTTTGTTCCATGAGCCTTAGATATAGAGATTCCACTGTAGATGTATTGCTTAGGGTGGGGTATCTCTCAGACATATATTCTCTGTGTGACCAGTTATGGGACTCCGTAATAGCCTCCATCTGTTGTAAAAAGAAGCTACGTTGATGAGTGGTATGCAGACTTGAAGCATTAACAAAAGTATTTTTTATTTATTTTTTAAATTATTGATTCCATTTAGTGTTGCTTGCATGTGTATGTGTTTAGGGCTGACCACTTGGGAGAGGACTTTTTCTCTGGAAAAAAACCCATTCCCCTTTCTCAACAGCCATTGATTGTAGCTTTTCCTCTAGAGGTGGGGGTCTTTTGAAATCTCCCCTGTCCACATATGGTCAGTCCTAAACTGATGAGTATCACTTAATGGACACAGTAGGTTTTTTACTTATATATGTATATGTATACAGATAGACAATATTTGTATTTAATAATAACGATTAAAGAAGAGTTCAAGAAGTTGAGGTAGGGTTGGGAGGAAGGAAGAACAGTTAGAAGGGGGAGAGGAAGGTGTGGAAATGTTGTAGATACAGTAATCATGTTTGAAATTCTCCAAAAACTTATTGCATTTTTATTTTGTATGTGTTTGTCTATATGAGAGTATGTTTATGTGTATGTGTAATTGTAAGCATGCTGCAACATGTGGATGGAGGTCAAAGGACTACTCGTGGGTGTCAGGTCTCTCCTTTCACCACATAAATCCCAGGGACTGATCTCAGGGCATTAGATTTGGCAGCTGGTACATTTGCCCTCTGAGTCACCTTACTGGCCCCAAATTCTTTTCCTAAACTGACTTGCTAAGCTTGGAATTGGCAAGTCAAACTCTCACTTTTTTCTTATTCAGGCTATTATACTTGATTTACAGTAACTACTTTCTACATGAGTTGTTTCATGGCTCATCCTTTTCTGTGGCACAGATAATAGAGAAAAAAATAGTTTTTTAGTTATAAATATGTCTTTTGCCTTTGTGGTGGGTCTTATTCTTCATTTTCCAGGAAGAGCTGATCTAATTCTTAGCCAGTCCTGAATGTTTGTGTCTTGCTTCTAACCTTAATCTCATATACTGTCAGTTCAAGAAACATGCTTAGTGCATACTAATTTTGGTCCAAGTATTGGTATACTCTGGAAATAGGTGATATGAAGTGAAATGTTCTATCCTAAGTTCTGAGTTCATGATGTCTTCATATCCAGCACCTAGAGCTTTATAAGAAGACCTTTATCTGGACCATAGTGAAGTAAAATTTTCAGAAAGTATTGGCCGCACTCTATGATATCACCATACAGAAGGCTGTTAGAGAATTTGAAGAGAGAAAATTATGATAAATTGATCAAAGCCCATCATCATCAAATGTGATTCAACTGAGTAAATGTTTCTTATAATCTGTGATGGGAAAG
>NW_008339433.1:154498-180421 GCF_000622305.1 Nannospalax galili
ACACAGACACACACATCGACACATATACACACATACACACATGCACACACGGATACACACTGATATACACACATACACAGACATACACACACATACACACACATATACACACAAATAAATATGTAAACACACATACACATACACACATATATGCATCCTTTGGAGGACTTGGTTCATGTGATTATGGAGGCTGATGGGTTCCAAAATATGCTGTCTGCAAATTCAAGGACCAGGGATAACAGTAGCTTTGTTCAGTCTGAGACAAAATGCCCCAGAACAAAGGAGACTAATAGTGTCTTAGTCCAAGACTAAAGGTCTGAATCCTTGAGGGGCTACTGGTATGTATGTCAGAATCCAAATGCTGGAGAACATAGAATTTTAAGATCTAAAGTCAGGATACAAAGTATGTTTCAGTTCCAGAAGTGAGAGAGTGAATGAATTTGCCTTTCTTTTGACTTTTCGTTTTTCAGATCATGTCTCCTTTTAGCCCCAGCTGCCCTGGAATGCACTATATAGATTAAGCTGGTCTCCATCTCACAGAGATCCACCTGTTTCTGCCTCTTGCTAGGATTAAAGGTGTGTGCCACCATGCCCAGGTATTTTGACTTTTTTGAATATATATTTTATTGAATTTTTTTGTATTTCATATATCTTAATCAGATTTAGACACCTTCCTCTATTTGTACCCCCTATAGGCCCCACTGACCTTTTGTTCTGAGTCTTCAAACAATTGGATGGTGCTTGCCTACATTAGGTGAAGGGAGAGCTTTCTCTGTGTATGGATTTTAATGACAATTTCTTCTGGAAATATAAATAAATAACCAAAAACAATGTTCTACCAATTACGTAAGTATTTCTTAATGTAGTCAAGTTTATACAAAATGTTTGCCATCACAGAGGTCTTGAAAAACCAGACAGGAGACTTTAAAACTACCATGATAGGATAAATGTATGTATTTAGTTACTATATATCCTTTCTAATGCCCTCCAAAAGACTATAGATAAACATACATAACAGGTCAGCAGAAACAAATTTTGGTAGTGAGGACAGACACCTGGGATAATTTTGTTGCTTTTCTCCTGTCTTCCCCTCTGTGTTCCTTCTAATGATTACCATTTTTAAGTATTTTAAAAAATTTATTTAATTTTTATGTGTATGAACGTTTTGCTTGTTTATATGTTGTATATATGTTGTACCTGCACATGCAATGCTCACAAAGGCCAGAAGAGGGTGTGAGATGCCTTGGAGCCCTTGGAACTGGAGTTATGGATGGTCTGCATCCTCTGTAAGAGCAGCTCATGCTCTTAACCACTGAGCGATTTCTCAGTCCTGCAATTTTCATCTTGCTTTTTTGTTATTTGCTGTCATAGCCTGGACCACCCTCTGATATACCATAAATTTACTTACTTATTTGTTTATTATCACATTCTCTAATTAGTATATTAGAGCTATACCAATTTTCACTTTTGCCTATTGTGTTTTCTGGCAGCTAAGTAGACAATACAGTAATTATGCCATGAGACAGCCTGATCTAGGGTGGAAATAAGGACAAATCCTGAAAAAAAGATATTTCCAAATCGATGCTGTGTCCACAATATCATTTTCTTGGAGGTTATTCCTAGTATCACTATCCTTCTTGCCCAGGGAAATGTAAGAATAGATGAGCTTAATTAACTCAGAATGATTTCAACAACCTACCTTTAGATGGTATGCTGAGCAAGATGTTCTTTAAGAGTCCTTTTCGGTTCTGCAATAACATAATGTTGTGATTTCACTATCCTCATCTACCAAGTAAAGCGTGTTTCCCTCAAGCAGGAGAGATTCAAAAAGTATTTTAGATTGAGATAAGTAGACTGGAAATAATGGTACATGGATATGGCCCTAGCACCGTTGGAACAGGGAACATTAATGTTTATAAGGTTGATACTTTGGAGCAGGCTTGCCTCTCTTCTCTTACTACCATGCAAATAGTGGTAAATCTTGCAGAAAGGAGCATGGTTATGAACAGGACAAAGGTACGTCAGTTAATAGTTGGTGATTTTGCTAGAAGGCTCCTGAGAAACCAGCAGTCTATTTGCAACTGAAAGCCTCTGACGATGCTGAATTTTCCTGCTGTCATTTCCTTAGCCAGAAACTGCTACCAGTGTGTTGATGTTCCCGAGTTAGAAACAGCAGGGTTTTCCTAGAACTGGAAGCATCTACCTTTATGTCTTTTCAGGGGCAGACAGTCATCTTCTGAAAGGATGTTTTCCATATGTGTCCTGAGTTGCTGATAATTGTTACTAATGGGATCTCTATCATTCTCTCTGGCTGACCTGCAAAGCAAAAGAATAAAAGTCTTAAGGAAGTGGAATTAATAATTCCTTTGCCATGCATCATAGAGATAAGCCAGTAATTGCAAGGTCAGATGGGCACACACAGATTGTTAGCTGGTGATACTATAATGAAAGAGCAGAACTTTTACATAAGCAAATGAATAACGTTTCTCATAAGGACGTGAGATTGATTATATCAGAAAAGCTTCCCCCTGAACCGAAGACCATCAGCAATCACAATAATGAAATATTAGTAACAAATTTGGGAATCTATCAAGACCAAATTTCATAACCCACTATAATGAGCTTCTTGTTTCTAATTTTGGAGGGGAGCTAAATGAAATATTACTGAAGGCAGAAACAGAAGACTATGTTTTACATTGAAGGCCAAATTAAGATCATTTCATCAAAAGTAGTAGATTTGAAGAGGTGTCAGTGAGGGAGAACAATAGGAAGTTCAGTCGAAGCCCTTGTTTTCATGCTTACTGCCATTTTCCTGTTTAATATTATTTATTTCCTGTATAGAAAAGATTGCATTCGTTAATCTCATTTTAGGGAAATAACTTGGATGTTCTTTTATAAAACAAGCACATAATTACACCTTTATAATATAAGAACTTGGAGAACTATATTTGCTAGTTCCCTAGCAACCATAGGAACTCTGGGTTTTAAAGCTGAAAATCAAAACTAGAATCCTTAACATAGAAGTAAAATAATGTACTTATTAGTAAAAAATATGTGGTCATTTTGAATGATGGCCAGAAACAAAAGGAAACAATCTCATCAATACCTTTGCAGTTTTGTGATCGATATAAAACTATATGGGTTACACTGAGCACAAATCCAATTTGCACCTTCTAAATTTAGTACTCACATTAAGCTTACATTTTTGAGATCTAAATTACTCAAATTCAGATATCTGAATATATCATTATTACATAATTACTTTTCTCAGTTATAAAAAGATGTTATGTTACTTTAATATAAAATAAAAGGACAATGGTGGGAAGGTGAGTAGAAGAGGCGATGGTCAGATCTTGACATCTAACTCCAGCTGTGGAGCAGTGTGAAAGCTGAGCATGTTTTATACGGGGGCTTCTGGATGTCACCATGCTCAATGTCAAGGAGGTAACATTGTTCCTAATTGTGGAGGTACGGTAATAAGATGGCGCTGAGCAGCTTAGGTGAAGGCGAAGCCAGCTAGCCAGCTTGGCACGCAACAATAAGAAGTAATACTGATTGTAGCTCAGCCAGTGAAGGATGCATGATCACCTCGTGAACACTGAGTTATGCTATGAGAAGGGCCTGCGTGCTAATACGTGACCTCTGAGCTGATTGGATGCTGGCCTCCCCACCTGTGCTATGCTTGTGGGTTTTGCTTTTAAATATTATTTGGCCTTAATAATAAATGAGCTCCTGCTAGACAAGACTCCCTGCCTCCTTGGTCGTGCCTCGGGAACAGAGGGTTAGGACGGCAGCGCACTCCCCCTCCTCTGGCCCCCATCGTGCTGTGTGTGGGGAAGGACCCCCGCACCTAATGATATGCAACAAATTTTCCTAGGATGAAAAATGTCGATAATATTTCTTTCAAAATCCTCAAATGTATTGTGCAAACAGAAGTCTATCAGCTCATAAAGTTTAACAAAGGCAATAACTGATGGGTCAGGATCTGGATTATAATTTATATCCATAAAACTAAGAGTGATTTTTCAACCCAGTGATTATATTCAAGTCCTTGGTGAAGGCTTTAATCTTATCCTATACATTATGACTCCCATATTAAAAATATTCTTCCCTGCTGACAATTATTACTTTAAATATATCTGAAAATATCTTTCTGACATGCATTGATTCTAATTTCAATTTAATTAACAAAATGAGATTCACTGGGTGAGATTAAACAAAACTCACATTGACTAATGTGTTATTAACTGGGTATTTTGTAAATGCGTAGCTAGCGAAAAGCAAAGAAGCCCCTCAGGCAACTTAGAGTTGAGAAAGACTGGACTCGTGTCTTAAAGACAAAATTCCATGTGATTTGAATACAAAGCTAAATATATAAATCAGAAAGTAGAAGAGATATGCCGTATCTTGATGTTCAAATATAGGTTACATTTTGACAGAGAGATAAAGTAGAGGAGACTTTCCAGACATACTGAGCAACAAAGTAAAGACACACAGATGGTAAAGAAGGAAGAGTGACACTTAGTAAATACAACCTGGTATGTAACCATGGTTAATCACCTGGCAGTAAGCATATATTAAATGGAAGCTATTGTGTTGGTACTATAGAAGATTTAAAATTAAAAATTGTATATTTGAATGAAGTCAGAAACCCAGAAAGCTATCTATCAAGGTATCTGTGTTTTCCTAGTCATTCATAAGACCCAAAACCATACCTAACTTAGCATATATTTTAACTTTTTTTTTCTGCTTTTATCAATGTGACAAGAAACAGGAAAAAGCAAGCTGTTGCTGCATTTGCTACAGATGTACAGTTAAGGATGTCAGTCCATATATCACTCATCGGCCAATTTACATATAAGAAATGTTTGTTTCACAAGAACAACTGAGGCAAGGGAGAGTTGGTCTAGCATGAATTCTTTAAGAATTATATCTACTTTCCTTTTGGCTTTGGCTTCCAGGATGTTCATCTCCACATTTGTGGCGCAACTGATTTTGTTTTATGATCTGTATGGAATGCTATTTAAGGAATCACCAAATAAATATAGCTTATTGATTCCATAGTATGTGCCTGGAGCTGTATCCATACTAGCACATAAAAAAGACGAAAATAAACCCTACCTTCACGGGGACTGCAGTCTAGGTAAAGACTGAGAGAATCAATGAATAAACAAGAAAATGAGTGCATGTAGTTTGCATTTGTTCTTGTCCTGATTCCCTGTTTATATTTATTGTTTGTTTATTGACTGTGTTCTAATTCAGCTGCCATTATGGGATGAGGCAGGGTATAAAATAAATGCATAAATAAATCACATATCTGCAAGAAAATATTGCAGTGGGAAAATACTTTATATCTTTACTGAATTTCAGCGTAATAAACTCAGTCTGTGAGGAGTTTTTTTCCCTTAAACTAGAAGTTTATATGTACAGTTTTATTGGCTGATGAAATGAAATTTACACAGTTAAAATCTTATTTTTAAAGACAGAGGGAACAGAGAAAAACAATTTCTTCTTGTATGCTATCAATTTTTGAGATACCCCCTGAAAAATGACAATGAAAGAAGAATTTCACAGTGTTAGGCCTAGTCCCATTACAACCTTTCACACAGAAGGGATTTTTTTTTGCTTCTGTAAGTGTCTCACTCACTACAATCAAGTACAAAAATGGTAAAAGAATTTGTCCCGTATACTTGGACCCTTAATTCAGAAGTGGAACTGTAAAAATAACATATTTAAAAAATTTTATTTATTATTTGTATTTCATGTGTATGCATGTATTGCCTTCATGTAGGTAAGTGCACCCGTGTTGTGCAATGTCCCTGGAGGTCAGAAGAGGCCGTCAGATCCCCCTGGGACTGGAGTTACGGACAGCTGTTAGCTGCCATGTGGGTGCTGGGATTCGAGTCCAGATCTTCCACAAGAACAACCACTGTTCTTAACCACTGAGCCATCTCTCCAGCCCCACAAATAACATTTTAAGGCTTTCTTCAGTCATAAACTAAATTGAGTATGGTTATGTATAGTGATCTGAATTTAAAAGCAGTATTTTGTGGGGCCACAGTGGGTTTAGTGAAATGAATTGAAACCAGATTCTACCTTCTGCTCCTTACCACATATTGGGGGTCAGAATCCATAATGAAATGACCAGGAGACAAAATAAATGTTCTACAGAGCAGTAAACATAAAAAGCAAAAAGTATCATGCTGGCAAAAGTAAGTAGGTGTTAATGCTCATTGAAAGGATCAGATAAATTTCATGAAAAATTCACATTTGACTTGGGCATTTGTGGGGAAGGGCTTTCTGACCAAAAGAAATGTTATGAATAGATGAAAGGAGGTGTTATCGTTAATTTAAGGATAGGTAAAATGTGCTTGGTGTTTGAATGAGAGGTAGAAGAGTGTCATGAGGTACTGTGGTGGTTTGAATAAGAAATGTCTTCTATAGGCCCAAGTATTTGAACATTTGGTCCCCAGTTGGTGGCATTGTTTGGGGAGGCCATGGAGATTTTAGGAGGCCTTGCTAGAGGCAGTGTGTCACTGGGACTGGGCTTTGAGAGTTCATAGCCTCAGGAATTCCTCTGCTTTATGCTTGTAACTGACAAAGTGCACGCTTAGCTTTCTGCCCCATCGCCATGCCTGATGCTTGCTGCCATGTATCCCCACCATGATGAAACTTTAAACCAAAAGAAACCCTTTCTTCCATAAGTTGCTTTTGGTCATAGTGTTTTATCATGGCAACAAAAACATAACCAATACAGATATGAAAGATGATGATTTTGATGGACCAACTCATGGACAGCTTTGAGTACAATGAATTTATATTTTTGAGAAGGAATTATAGGCACTCTTGATAAATAAGTAAACAATTTCCACTTGGAAAATGCAGTAGTGTCTGTAGATATAATTTCAACCTTCTATTACATTAAGTCATTGTTTTGGGATAACATTGTTTTAGGATTCACAAAGAGAGAAATTTCAGCCTCCCAAATGTTATAGAAACTATGGACTTGTAATGAAAATATCATTTATATCAGGGGCTGAGACAGCATTCCAGAAGGTCAGAGATACAGGCTGTGCATCTGCATGGTTAAGTGTTTAAGTTAATGTGCATATTTATCCAAGATATAAGAAGGAAGTAATAAACCTGTCAAAAAGTAGGGATGGCTAAAATGAACCTTATTGCTTTTATATGTTAATTAAAACAAACAAATAAATAACCTAAATGCAACAAAATAAATATAAAATTTCTAGCTGAAAATTAAAAACAATGGAATGACAAAAATATAATTTTTATGGGAAAATAGTATTATGTGTATATATAATATATATCTATATAATAATAATGTTGATAGACAAAGAACATTTATAATCAAGAAAAATATAAATAATTCTAGAGAAAAATGGGAAATGAAGTAATAACTCAAAGAAAAATACGTAAAATTTACATTGAACACATGAAAACATGTTCAAAGTCATACATAATAAAATAAAACTTTTAAAGTAGAAGTGTAGAACTCTGGAGAAATAAAGAAATGCAGGCTATATATTATATCTAGTTCCTACATTAAGTCCCTGAGAATAAGTTCTACTGTTCTTTAACCAATCTATCTTTATAAAAGGTAATAACCATTTTATCTGGTTTTAACCTGCATGAAACCTGATTTTGGCACCCCTGATAATACAGTGAGTATCAGCCTTATTAAAAAATGCCTGTATTATAAGTTGGGAAAGGTCTTGGAAGATGTTTCTGAGAAAAAAAAAATGGCACCTTCCACATGACACATGGTGAAGAAGCCAGTCAGGCAGTCAAGAATTTCATCCAAAGTATTGTTCCCAGTAGGAGTGATTCATTGTGTGTTCACCACAGTAGATTTCAAATCTTTGTTAGCACTGATACCCTTTTGAAAACAATTAATCTATATCTCAATATGTAAAAATGGACAAAGTGGAGATTTTTATTTAAAGGAAGGGAAGCCTAAGCCCACTGTTCACGCAGAGGAAGCACTGTGAATTCTGAGGTTTGAGGAAAACATTATACTTCCACACACCTAAATATTTCTGTGAGAAAGAATATTTTGTTGTGTAGATGTGAAATTTGGAGAATTTTGACCATAAAGGATAAAGATAATCATGATGAGATGCTCAGTGTGAATAGGAACCAATCAGAAGCAGTATGCTACCATGTGCAACTGGGAGGAAATGATTCCTGACTAGAATATAGGCAGACACAGAAAGGAGCAGGAGACCAGACAGAATACTTTTCTTATATCCAAGTACATTCTGCTTGTTCCCTCTGCACACCTTCCCCATTGTTCCCATCTATTATGTTTTTCCTGATGACCTAATTTATTGTATCTTTATCCCGGCATGCAAATATCTATAACTTCATTTACAGCAGAGAGCCTAAGTGCTTTCTGATAATTAGCAGCTACTGCCCTTCCCTCTTTACCTCAGGTTGTGTCATTACTTGTATGTCTTCAATTAAACCTCTTAGGACTTCCTTATTGTCTCTCTCATTACATAGACATCTCTGTTTCCAGGTCCAATTTAGAACATACATTCTAGTGAATTAAAACCATTTATTTGTCCCTGGGCTTCTGTCATCTTATGTGTATCACCTGCTTCTTCAAACTGTTTTTTTCGTGCTATCTCTTTGATTAGCATCTACAACTTACTTAGCCTTGCATGTTCAGAGGACATATAAGAGGAGGAACCATTAAGATGCATTTGTCTGACAACTAAGGATACACTTTATTTCCTTCACTGTAAGAAGGCACTTCAGGTTCGGTCTTGATTTGGGGTGGCAGGTTCCACTGAGACTCTCTTCCACGCTTACTTCTCTTCCTCAACAAAGATTTTCACATCTCTGCAGGAGTTTCTTTCTTGCCCTTGAACTTCCTCTGCACTGGATGCCAGGGACTTGGCCTGGGGTCAGAACCATCCCTCTGCAGTAATGTATACTATTAAGCAAATGGAACTGAGCAATGTTCTATCCCCAAGTCAAAATGCTCCCATTTAGGTAGAATTTGAGCCTGCTGCTGGCAGTTAGGAATCAGAATGGCAAAAGGAAATAAAATGTATAAGCAATATGATTTTGAATAACATTATGGTAAGTGTCAGATGGCACCATTATCCACATCCCCACAGGCAGACATTAGGGAAGCTCTGCAATGTAATTCTGGGGCAGAATTCCAATAGTGGGAAGAAGAGTGGTATTCCAAACAGGAGTATGAAGCAAGCATGTTAAATTTGGAGCTCACTTGGGAGCCAGAGATATGGAATGAGTGAGTGTGATGTGTATATTAGTTGAACAAATGAATAATGCTCTGGAATATTAAAATACATATAAATGTACACAACTGTGTACATTTGGAATTTTTTGAAAACACTTGTGACAAATCAGACATTTCTTGTATTTTAACTGTGTGTGTGTGTGTGTGTGTGTTGTGTGTGTGTGTGTGATGCCAGTGCTTGGTTGTACTGATGAACAGCAAATTTTTATTATCATTACAATGTATATGCAACAATAAGGACATAGACATTCTTTAAAAGCACTCTGTACTTAAATAACTCATAAATCAGACTTGCTACCCCTCCTCTGTTTGTATTTGTCTTCAAGTTCATAGTCATTTACTGAGCCCCATATGTTTCCAGAGACTAGTTTTCAGAGTTCTTTCTTGTACATTTTTTTTCCTGAAATTATACAATAGACATGTAAATAACCGAGGTGCAGAGGACATTTAATATTTTGCCCAACATGATGTAGATAATTAGAGGTTGAGGCAGATTGGAAGTAGAGTTAATGACTCTTAAATCAGTGTCCTCTATATTGAACCGTAGGTAGCATCTTATCCAAAGCATCACACAGAGTGCAAAGACGTAGTAGGTGCACATACCATGTTTGTCCATTGGATAAATGAGTGAATACTGACTAAAATTAATGTTGTGGTATGAAAGATTTAATAATAAATTGCTGGTAATTAACAATTCCCGACATTTGCTCAAAATCAATCCTTGATTTTAATGATGCAGTAAGGATAATGCAAATGAACCACAGCAGTTCACTTTACCAAGGATAAGCTAGAGCTCTATTGATTTTTGCAGTTGCTTCCAGGGATCATAGTGGTAGCTAAAAGTTATTCTTTTGATAAAAATTAAATACATTCAGTCATGCAAGGAGGATTATTTGTGACACAGAAAGAGCATCAGAGCAGAGGACCTGAATTCAAGTCCCAGTTCTGACATTTTCTAGACATCGTGACTTTTGGACTATTGTAAAGCTTCCTGAGCCTCATTCTCTCTATTCCTAAAATAAAGGTAATAATATTTGCTTTTGTAGGATGGCTATGAAAATCAAATGTGATCATATATATGAGAATGTTCCTTTTGAGCTGAAATATGTCATGCAAATGTTATTTTGAGGATTTATTATTATTTGATGCTTTAAATAAGATTAAGGTACATCTAGTAAGAGGTCCAATGGCATAGAAACCATATAATTCTTTTTTGGGAACTGTGGATGACACAGATGTGAAGGGGTCTAAATTTGATTAGACCTATTATATGAGATGCACAAAAACTCAATAAAAATGTACATTGAAAAGAATAATGCATATTTAGAAAAGATATTTGTACCTTATTTTTATTTGTTTTTATTTTATGTGTATGGGTGTATTGCCTGCATGCATGTAAGTGCACTGTGTCATGTAATGCCCGCGGGGTCAGAAGTGGGTATTAGAGCCACTGGAACTGGAGTGACAGATGGTTGTTAACTTCCATGTGAGTGCTCAAAATTGAACCTGGGTCCTCTGCAAGAGTAGCCAGTGCTCTGAATCACTAAGCCATCATCTCTCCAGCCCCAGAAACCATATACTTCTAAACAGAAAGATATTGCTTCAAAGGTTCAAATTTGCCATTGTGTCCTCACAAAGAAAAAGTTGGAAGTAACTCATTGCTACTAGGTTTGAGGGAAGGAATATTTTTGTGAGGTAGGTATATGTATTTTTTTTTAATGTGTATGAGTGTATTGCCTGTATGTGTGTAAGTGCACCCATGTCGAGCAATATGTGTGGAGATCAGAAGAGGGCATTAGATCCTCCTAGAACTGGAGGTGAGACAGTTGTTAGCCACCATGTGGGTGCTGGGAATCAAGCCAGGGTCTCCTGCAAGAGCAGCCAATGCTCTAAACCGCTAAACCATCTCTCCAGTATCTATTTTTAATACTCCATTAGCGGTATTGTTTGAAATAGTTACACAGTGAACTGATTGAATGTAGATTTGGGGGGAAAGGATTAGTTTCTATTTAGACATTGCTTTTGAAAATACAAATGCTTTGCTCAAACAAACTCTGAGGACATTGGGCTGTGACATCAAATTTACATTTGTGAAAGTCTGCAACAGTCAAGTCTTGGAGGTGGTGTTGGGGCAATAGAAATGTATTTGCTGCTTTGAATTCCTTAGTTGTGCCAAATAGCCAAACCCAACCTATCTGCAACAAGTTGATGATCCTCACATCATAACAGCTCCTCTGCTCCACTTTTTGATGTATCCTGCAGTTTTTTAGGCACTTTTAGGCACCCTTCTATTCACCTTTCTCTCCCTTCTTATTCATCAGGTTTGCAGTAGGTTATCTGATGGGGTCTTGTATATGTATTTTGTTCTCTCAATAGTTTTCAGTTCATATTTCTGTCTCCTTTTATGCTTTAAATTTTATCTCCCTGCCTCTGCCCCATGGCTCCCATGCAAACTGTTGCAAACTGAATGGCCCAGACACTCATATTGCAGGCCAGCCTCAGTCTGTTCCATATCTTTACTCATCTATTGATACCATATAAGATTTGTCAAAATGTTTTAATTACATACATTTTTAACACATCTTTTTGTTTTTTTTCTTTTTTTTTACTATATAGAAATTCTCATATCATTTAATGAAGATGTAACTTTCCTATTAAGCCTTTTTTTTCAATGTATAGTTTTATTGAAATTTTCTTCATTTCATCTTAATTATATTTAGACCAGTTCCCCATAAGCATCCCTCATAGCCCACCCACATGATTTTATGCATTCTGTCATATATGTTAAGGTCAATAAAGTCAAGTTTGCATACCCAGATGTTCTTTGGTGTGAGTTCATCCATTGGAGCCTGGTCAGCCTGTCTAGCATTACTCCCTTAAAGAAGATCGACTCTCCCTTATCTGGCAGTGATCAGTTGCCAGTCTTGCTCCTTTTCATCCTCAGGACTTTGTTCAAGACTTTCCTTCCCTGTGGAAGGATCTTCTGTATGCTCACTTGCAGCAGCCACCAGTTGCGGAGGCCCCTCCACTCTTCCGGTGCTGGGTGCTGACTCTGGGTGCCGCTTCTCCGCTCACACGGGCACTACCTGTGATCCTACAGGTGCCGCCTCCTGGGCGCTGCCTCCAACCTCATGGGAGCCACCTCCGATCTCTCGGGTGCTGCCTCCTGGCACTGCCTCGGATCACACAGGTGCTGCTTGCAATCACAGGGGCACCGCCTCCTGGGCACTAGCCTCCTATCGCACCGGCACTGCCTGCAATTTCATGAGTCGCCTTCTGGGCGCCACCCCTGATTGCACGGGCACTGCCCTTCACTCCTCGCTGCTGGGCCTGCCCTTCGCTCCTTGCTGGTCGCTCTTCCACTGTTTGCGCACTGAGGCAGCTCTTCTGCTTGCTGCTGCACTGATTCCAATCTTCGCTTGACCGAGGGCTGGAAAGGAGACTGTGTCAGCGGAGCTGCATTCAGACACAGGAGACCAAGTTCGTTGACGCAGATCTGGTTTATTGTAGAAGGGCACAAGCTTATATAGAGGTGTTGTCCAATCAAGAAGTTACAACTCAGATCTTTGGCAGGGCTGTGTCCTATCATGACATCACGAGTCAGACACCTCATTAGCATAATGGGTTTCAGGTTACTTAGGTTCCGGTTTCCTTATGGGGCCTGGATTCCTGGGAACCAGGTGACCCAGGCTGTCTAAGTGTTGCAATTTAGAATCTCAGTGGTGGTGATTAGGGAGTGGCGAGCTCTAGGCATCAGTCTCATGATCTGCCAATGGGAGCAAATGTCACAAGGGGTTCCTTGTGGCTCCAGAGGTAGGGCTGTTGCCTCGGGCCTGCTGAATGGCTGTCATTAAGACTTTCACCATAGGCTCAACCTGTCTCCTACACTCACTCAGCAATTACCTTGCCATCCTTTAGACTGAAGCTCAAAAGGTGCTTACATGTGGACTTTAAAGTTCTGTATCCCAGGGTCAAATAATGGCTTTACTAAACTAGGATGAGTTAACCTACACATTTTGTGATATTGAATGAGTCATTTTCCTCATTTGAAAAATGGTGACAGCTTTATAGAATAGGTTCTATGAGATGAAAATAAATCATAATGCAAAAACAAAACAAAACTTACATACCACATGCCAGGTATATACTAAGTACTCAATGAAAGTTAGTATTTTTATTATTGTTACTCAAGACAGAAAAGTTATAGACTCTTCTGGACTCCTGAACTTCTCTGCACAAATCTCAGGAGATTTAACTTATATTTATTGTAAGCATTTTTTCATGTCTTGCATCCCAAAAGGCTGCAAGTTCCTTCTGGTTAGGGAACTTATATTGGACTCTTATGTGAACTTGTATATATAGTAGGCACTCAATTAATATTTGATGAATGAATACAAGATATATTTAGAAGATGACCATCACCCTTTGTCTTTAGCTTTCTTTCTCTTCTTCTTCCCCATTTTTATTAGTCTTTTGAGAATTTCATGCAATTCATTTTGATTATATTCACCCTGTGCCCAAACTCCTTCCAGGTCTACCAAACCTTCTCTACCTTCCCAACTTCATGTTCTATCTTTTTTAAAAGCCATCAAGTCCAATTTATGCTGCCCATGTACTCTTAAGTATATGGAAATCCAATGGAGAATGGACAACTTACAAGGTACCAAACCCTTAAAGAAAATGGACATTTCCTCTCCTAGTAGTCATCAATTGCCAGATCTTCAGGTAAGGCTGGGGTATTATGATCACCTCCCCTCTGCATTCTGGGGTTTTGTCTAGTTTTAGCTTGTATAGATTTTGTGCATGCTATCACACCCACTGTGAGTTCATGTGTGCAACTGCCCTATTGTGTCTGAAAAACACTACATCATTGTAGTCATCTACTGCCTTTGGTTCTTAGAATGTTTCTGGCCCTCTTCCACAATGATCCCTGAGCTTTGTTAGGAGAGGGTATAAGTGTCCAGTTTAGGACTGGGTGTAGTCACTTTTATTCCCTGCATGTTGAACCAGTTGTGAGTATCTGTGTTAATCACCATCTACTGCCAAAGTAAGCTTTCTGATGAGGATTGAGAGATGCACTAATGACACTGTATGCAGTGAAATTATACATCTACTCTTGTTTATATCACAACCTTCTTAGGAAATAATAGGAAACGACCAGATCACCTAATTTGCATGTGAAGTAAATGAAAATATAAAGTTACACCACTATATCATTTCTCAGTGATTTAGCAATGTTTAAGTAACTGATTCTGGAACTGGGAAGATGGTTCACTGGATAAAGCACTTCCCACCTTAGCAGGAGGACCAGAGCTTGGATTCTCATCACCCACAGAAAAGCTGTGTAGGTACTGGGGCCCAGGGTGTAATCTCAGCAAACAAGACACAGAGATAAGATTCCTGGAGGAAGCTGGTGAACTAGACTGGCTGGAATTGACAAGCTCTGGGATCAAGTGAGAGCTAGAATAAAATACCCAATGGATGTCAACTCCAGGCCTCCACATATATGTGCACACATATACAGGCACCCACACAAACATATATGGTCACATACATGCAGACACATATACACCATACACACATACATGTATAAAATTCTTTTTCCCAAGTCAGTTACTGTCAGTGTGTTATATGTTTAATTAGAGAATCTGTATTCAGTTTCTTTGCAACATACATAGTAATTCATAGAACATCCTTCATTCATAGCATACTTATAGAGTGAAATATTGAAAATATAAATTATTGCATATTTAATTGTATACTTAGAGAAACAGATCTCCAGTCTTCTTTCTTCTTCCATCTGGGATGACATAAACGACTCTGGAGAACTATGTAAATCCTGGCCTGTTTCCTGGGCATTTTCTAAAATGGTGAAAGGGAGAGAGATGTTGTTAAAAATAGCTGCCCTCCTTCTTGTCCCTGCCCAAGCTGTGTATAATGAAGAAGGAGTGGAGATCACCCCATGACATGAATGGAAAGAATTCTGACTCTCTAGGTTCAGATGTGGCACTGATGATGGTGATTCTGCATGGCCAGGGGGTGGGAATTACATGAGAAGGGGGTAGAAAAATGAGAAGACAGGTGAATCCCAATGAGCTTTATTGTGCTGCTTGACACAGCTAGATGAATTGCCTTTCAGTCCCTTTCTATTTCTCTGAGCCCACATTCCATTCAGCACAGAGATAGAAGGCACTTTATCTTCCTGCATGTGGGAAAATCAAATCCACCTTATTAGAGTGCTGTCATTTCTAATATGGAGGATGTAATGATATTTAAACAAGCCTGCTTGGAAAACTCAGGAGAGGATTGAGTTGAAGGAATACAAGGGATCCTTTCCATATGCTTTAAATCATGTAAGTTCCTTTCACGCATGACATTTGAGTCAGGTGTTAATGTTAATGGCTGTATACTTATAAATGAGAATATATATATTACTCTTTTGCCCTAATGCTTTGCACACAGTAGGTGCTCAATTTTGGTTGTTGTCTGCTTAGTTGGTCAGTTTCACTAGAATGAAGTTCTGTGCTTTGAGATTCTACAGGAACTAGACACAATGGGTTTGATTCTTCCTCTGGAGGAATGGCTGCAATCAATGTGTAAACTGATGGTATAGTCTCCTCCTGAAAGAAAATTGATGCTATGTTTTAAGAAAACTGAATGTAGGCTTGCCCTAGTCCAATAAGGTATAGTATTTTACCTTCAGCATTTCTTTACACATGAAGGAACCAGAAAAGTATGCATTGAAAGAGACAGTAACTCATTGATTTACAATTAACCATTAAAACACAAAAATGTTTCAATTTCTTTATTTTTGTTAAGAAGAATGTCATTCTAACAAATGAGAGTGAATTCAATTTGTCTTGTCCCAATTTTGCGCAGAGTATCAAATTAAGTTTTGAGTATTTGCAGAGCAATAGCTCAAGATTGATGGATAGAAATCTGATAATCCAAAAACGTGACCCAGCACAATATTGTCTTAATTTGCTTTGTGAGGATTAATTCAACTATTTTCTGCTTCCATGTCAGTGAATATACAGTAAATAATGCCCTGTAAACACATTCTGAGATTCCTTAAACTTTGCAAATCTCTTAAATTCGCCTTCTGAGTGCCCTTTAGTGAGTTCTAGGATGCAGCCCAAGAGCATATGGAAAACCAAGGAAGTGAAAAAGACTCCAATCAAAGAGGAAATTGCCCAGGAGGGTGAGTGTTCATTCCAGGAGTTTCAGTTTTCTCTGGAATTTAAATACAGTTTTAATGATTTATTGACATATGGTTTCTGAGTCTTGGTCACAACAACTGAAATGTCAGAACTGAAATTCTACTGGAAAGAAATTAAAACACTTCCTTTGTTTAATATGACATTGAAATTCCTTTCTAGCCAATCCAAGCAGTAATGATGTCAACAGAAAATAAGTTTCAATTGGTAACTTGGCTGTGACCATAAGTATCACATAGTGAATGTTCTCTCATAGCAGTGGTTTGGGGTGGGGTTACACTGAAAATCTGAGAAAAGCCAGCTTTGAAGCCTCTCCCCACACATGGACACGACAGATTTTCAAAACAATTGGAATTTGTATATCTTTAGAAATTTAGGTACAAGAGGCCCATGATGAAAATAATGTCAATCTTAGACGAAAGCTAAAAGAGTGTAGTGAGAGCTTCTTAATACTCAGAGATTTAAAGCAATTATTCAAATTTTACAATATGGACCTAACAAACTCTGAGCTAATGCAATGAGAGAGGATGGCACAATATGAAATACTTTTTTTTCTGCTCAACCCTGTCCCAAGTTTCTTTGTTTAGCAGCCAAGGTTTTATTTCAATATTTAGGAATGTTCTATTTTATGAGCATCCTGTTAATTAGCCATGTGGTTTCTGTTCGATTGTTCCCATAGCATTGGTGGTAGCTATTTGTGGCTACCAGAAAGCCCTAAGTTTTCTGAAATATCTTTACATAAAGGAAGGGCACTCCTAAGTACTGGACGATGGGTGGGGATGCTAAGATTGTTAATTGGAATTCACAGAAAGCAGCTTCAAATCCTTTTCCAATTCAGCTCAAATGCGTTAAGTTATTATGACATGACTTATAAAAACAGTACATTATAAAGTGCTACCACAATTTAAAGTTTTGTCTTAGAAGACCAGAATTTGGTCCCTGTGAAGATTATTTAGGTGTAGTTTTACTATCTGCATCCATTTTTCATAATTGTGAAGAGTGGATGTGCATTGGGATGTGAAAGAATGTAAGTGAAATGCTACTTTAAAATTTAAATTTTAGAAACTTGAGATTACCTAGGAAAGTGCTCAAACATGGGTTAGGAAGAACACAGCTCAAAATAGGTCAAATGAAGGTGAGCTTGAAATGAAGGCTAAGCTGTAGTGTATGAAAGTATGTTTTGTGCAGTGTGAGTCATCTATCCATGGATGCTACCATAAGTGTAACTTCACCATCTATTGTGTGTCCTGAGACCACTTCCACTAAAACAGGTACCTCCTTCTCTGAGTTAAAGTAAGTTTTATGGGTATGAAGAAGTCCCACGTAGAAATGGAAGGCAGCTATGCTCACCACCCTACCACCAACTTTGTACCAGTGTACAATTGAAAATGCACACACACTTGGATCTAGTCCCAGTACCACCACTTACTGGATGACCTTGAGTACCTTATATAACCACACTGTGTATCAGTTTATTGTTCTATAAATAGGAACACTAGTTATATCTACATCATACAAGAGTTAGTGTGCTTGATTTCCTTAAATTCAACTCTTATTAAATGCCCAATAAGTTTTAGCGACTGCTATTATAACCAATTACTATGCTATGGTAACTATAGATTTTTTTTTCATTTAGCCAATGTAATGGATTCTAGTGATTTGCTTAACAGGATAGAATAACATTAAAGGCAAGAGTAGTGATTTATTCATACTTGTCATTGTGATTCCAGTACAATGTCTAAGATGGAACAGGCCCTCATTACATCTGCTCTATGATTTTTTTCATCCCCGGAGTAATAAGGTGCACTTTTAGAAAGAGAAGATAAAGACAGTTTATGACTTTCAGTTGCAAATGGTAAGTGGAAATAGCTTGTTTATTTGTATGTACATTTTTGGTTTCTCTTTGTGGTTTACTTTCTCTGTTTAAAGTTTTTCTAGCTTTTTGTTAGATAAAGTTTAAAAAATACTGGCAGGAAAGAACTAATGCTCCAAGTACTCTTTTTTGCAGATGCTTAAAAAGGGATCACTGCTACTTAGACTGCTGCCTTTGAAGCTCCACAAAAATCCTTTGGAAGTACAATGAAATTTACTTAACATCTAAGACATGGTAAAGGACTACAAGACTAGTACATTGTCATACATGCATACACTTGTATAACATGATGTAAGATATCCAAATACACTTATATTTAAATTTTAACTATGTTCTTGAGAAAATAAAACATATCCAGAAAACAGACATATGAATATTTGAAAACTTTCTAGAAACAGTGACTTTAAACACATTTAGCACATTTAAATCTATTCAATCCATATCTCTTATACATTAACAACTGTTTTGTGATGATTGAATTGTCATGATCAGCATCAATCCTGTGTATGTTTGCTACATGTAGGAGTTCTAGTTTTTCATTTGGTCATGTCTAGACATGGGAGCTGAGTGTTATCCCCCACCCTCTCCTGTTCTTTTTAAGTTCCATGGTTCAGGTTGTGAAGTGGAGGGCACACCTTCTGCATTTTCCCTGGTCACTTCAAATTCTATCAATACCTTTCCATCTGGCAGAGGTTTGTAGTGGTGTGGGCCAGGAAAGCAAATTCTATTCATCTTCTTTTCCTGTCCAGGCAATTATTGACCTTCTTTCAATTCTTCTCTTTGATGGTATTTAACCTTGTTCCCCACATGGTTTGCTGTCTGATTTCTGATTTTTTAACAGGCACTTAGTACTGCTGCTTCTCAGCAACACTTTTGGCACTTCAGAGATTTCCAAGTTAGTTCAGCCATTTTTTTCTCTAATTTGGACTTTTAACACCCTTCTTTGCAGACTCCGGGGCTTGCTACACCTGTGTCTTTGCACACAATTTGAGTAATTGAGCTCAAACAAACCAATCCTAAATATTTGAATTTTCTCAAGTACTATAGGTTCTATTCTCTTTTTATTTTTCTCTTTCTAAGCTCACCTTTCTGATAGGTTGTAGTCAATTAGACTGAATTTTGAAACAGTTTTTATGAGGCAGAGTATAATACTAAACAACAGAGAGAACTTTGTAAATCTGATCATAAATGAAAGAATTATTTTCAAGATAACAGGGTAATTTATTAATTTATGGATCTGTAAAAGTTTTTGTGTGTGTGTGTGTGTGTGTGTGTGTGTGTGTGTGTGTGTGTGTGTGTAGTCCAGAGGTTAATACTGGGTTGCTTCCTTCCCAGTCTAGTTTTTAAAACAGGGTCTCTCACTTTACCTGGAGCTCTCTAATTTGAGACAACTAAGTGGTCAGTGATCTCCGGGGATTTTTCTATCTCCATTTCCCTAGTGCTGGCATTACAGGTGCATCTGGCTTTCTTGTACGAGTATTGGGGATTGAACTAAGGTCCTCATGCTCATATGACAACCACTAATCTTCCTGGCCTCCAATTTTTTAAAAAAGAACTAAGTTTATTTCCTTTTCTTAAATTCATAATTGTCCATGAGTTAATGAAAATACTTGATTTTTGAAAGATAAATTTTATCTTTACAAATGGTATTAATGATATTCCAGGGTGGGCAAATAGTTTTTATGCTGAGACTTATGAAGTTTCTCATCCTGTTTGAAGTCATTTCTTACAAAGTAAATTAATATGTGCAATGTGTATATTGAGCATGGGTTATATACCAAGAATTACATGTCTTAGTGTATTTTTATTGCAATGACAGAATACTATAAACTGGGTAATTTATAGAGAATAGCAATCTATTTCTTATTACTTCTGGAGTGCTGGCAGGCAGTTTGCATTGTGAGGCCTCAGTCTCCATTTCTTTTTTTTAATTTTGTTTCCATTTTTAAATATTTTATTATTTTTATTTTATGTGTATGCTTGTATTGCCTACATGTAGGTAAATGCAACTGTGTTGTGCAATGCTCGCAGAGGACAGAAGAGGCTGTCTGATCCCCTGGGACTGGAGTTACAGACAGTTGCTAGCTGCCATGTGGATGCTGGGATTCAAACCCAGGTCTTCTGCAAGAATAACCAGTGTTCTTAACCACTGATCCATCTCTCCAGCCTCATCAGTCTCCATTTCTAAAACATACCTTGAATACTGCGCCCTCTGGAACAGAGGAACACTGCTTTTACAAGGCTTAAAACCAGAAGGAAATAAAATCATTCTTGCATATCCTTTTCATGATGGAACTGATACATCCATGAAGACAGTGCTGTCATGATCTGAATGCACCTACTATTAGGCCTCACCTCACACTAACAGTGTTTCATTGGAGACGAATTTTTTAACATGTGAATTTGGGGCTGGGGCACACATTCAGATTATATCATTGTGCAAGGATCTGTATTTAACTCATTTAACATTTATAGTCATCCTAGAAATTAGCTACAGTTAGAATGCCTGTTTTATAGTCAAGGAAACCAAGTGGTTAAATAATTTTCCCAAGGCTATATGTCATGCTACTAAGTATGAAACATAAATATGCAAATTGCTATTTAGCTAACTTCTCTTCTATTTGTTAATGTTATGCATTATTTGTTCACTAAATAAATAATACTTATCCCTCACTTTTCTTTTTCTTGTCTTTATGTAATGGTCACAACACACACACACACAACACACACATACACACACACACATACACACACTGAACAGGCAGCATTCCCTTTCTCATGGCAAGTTACTCTATTGCTTCCTTCATTTTACATCTTGGGATATATCTTCTCCACTCCCACTGGCTTTGACACTGGAAAGATCCACAGATATTTATTTTAGTATTGTGCTGCATTGACTTTAGGTTCTATTCTTTGAAGATATCTTCCTGACTGGCTATGACCTGCTCTACTCCACAAAGTATGCTTTGCTATCCTGTATGTGCTTCCAGCCTTTTAAATATTTGTATTTATTTTTTGAAAATTCCCTACATTTATACAATGTATTTTTTATTTATTTTCTCAGCAGGGTCTTACTGTAACCCCAGCTGGCCTGGCGCTCTCTATGTAGACCAGGCTGTCCTCGATCTCACAGAGATCTTGCCTGCCTCTGCCTCTTGAGTAATGGGATTAAAGGTGTGCACCACCACATCCAGCCTTATACAATTTATTTTGATCATATCCATTATTACCTCATTCAAACTCCCACTACTGCTCCTTACCTTATTTCCCTCCAAACTTCACATCCTCTATTTTTATTGTTATGCATAAACCAGAGTACAATTAGTGATTCCCATATGTGCACAGGTGTGTGACCATCCATTGGGGCATGAGCAACCTACCAGCAGCCTCTTGGAGGAAGAGTCCAATGGAGAGTGACTCTTCCTCCTTCAGCAATCATCCACTGTCAATAGCTCCTCTGGCAAGGACGTGGCCTTGTGATACCCTCCCCAATTCATATTGGCATCTTGACTGACTTGATATTTTGTAGGTCTTGTGTAGGTAGCCACAATTCTACAGTTGCTAACAGTTGATGTGTATTACAACCAAGTGATGTCTAGAAATCTACATTTCACACCTCTCCTCCTTATTTATCAGCTTTTATGTTCTTTCCACCCAGTCTTCTGAGATATTCCTGGAGTCTAACATGGAGGAGGTTAACCTAGATGATTCACCCACAGCTGACCATTCATGATTGCGTATACTTGTCTCTTTGACCAGTTATGAATTTCTGCATTAACTGTTACTACTAGAAGGGGCTTCTCTGACTAAAGTTAAGAACAACACAGATCTATGGATATAAACATAAATATTTAGAAAGTAGTTTGACTGCATGATAACAATAGTAGGTCCCCCCCATCTCCACTCTTGTACAGAACCTATGATCTCCCCATTCTTGAGCTTTTGATCAGGTTTACAAAGCCAGGCATGAAATCCATCCTGTGGAGCAGGCATCATATTCAATCAAGAAACAATCGGTTATCCTTATAATCATCATGCCACTATTTTATCATTGGATGCATTTTACCAGGAAGGTAGGTATTGCAGCATCTAGGTTCTAGGCCTGGATAAAACCATTAATGTATTTTCTAGCTTTTTACTGATTGATTAGCTCTTGATTTGGTATTTGTACTTTTGGCTCAAACATAATGTCACAATGAAATCCTAAAATCACTATATAATAGCATACTCCAAATCTCAGCCTTTGTTTTTGCTCATGTGGAGAAAATAAAGGATAGATTTCCTGGAATTAAAGTAGTATGAGAATCAGAAAAAAAGAATATTTTATCTGCAGACTTTTCTGTTCTGGAAAATTTTCATTATGCCACTCTAATCCTCTCCCTTTTACAGAACTGTCTTGAAAGTATTCTGTGACCTGATGCTACCCACGTATAGTTTAAATATATAGAAATGTTCTAATTATCTGGTTGCTTACATATGTTATGCAAAATTCCACATTTACATTTAATGTATTACCTTACTACTGTGGTATTTTTGAAAGAGTTTTATACATTTTAAGTATCTTCCCACTCAAAACATAATCGTTTGCACTAGTCTTGTTCCTTTACACAAAACTGAGACAAAGGCGGTGTGATACAGAGAGAAAAGTTTTAAAGCATTTAAGGAAAAGTTGGTCCTAGAGTACTGAACCAATCTAGATGAAATACTATGGAGAAGGGATTTGAACACGTGACGTGTAAGACCACTGAGTGTCTAGAGTTAGAGAAGAATAACAAGACCCCAAGTTTGCTTGCATACACTTTACTCTAGGGTTGTTAGCTTCACCACCAAGTTTTATGGGTGAGACAATCAGGCAACAAATACTTACAAATGCAGGCAGATCCAAACAGTCACCAACCTCATGACTCCTGTACCTTTTACACATGGCACTTTGAACTGTACATTTCCTTAAGTGGGTGCATTATTCCAGGCTATGCCACCATGCCCACAATTTCCTCTTTGTAAGAGGTAGTGACTTTATTAATATAGATCCTTTATGAAAACTTAATGAGGTTATCTATCATGAGTAATGCAGTAAATTTGCTTACTCACTGATTTAGCAAAATGTGTGTATGACCTGAAAAGATGATTGTGTTATGGACCATATTTCTTTGAAAAGCACATATGCATGAAAGTGGACAGAAAGAACTCCAAGGAAAGAATAATCACACCATAAGCTGAGGAAATATCTTTGGAAATTGTGTCATCTTAAACCTGATAGCTGGCAGACAGCTGAAGGAGAACATTGCCTGAGACCAAACTGCTTTGGTACATTAGCAGACTGAGTTCCAGGGGCATAAGCCTAAAATATGGAGCTTTCTAGAGGGGCGTCTAACACCATATGGCATCATTCAACTATTTATCCCTGAATCATATATTGAGCCATTGCCACATACAAAGAACTATGCTATGTAATCATCACAATACTGCCTGGATGGTCTTTAATAAGGATCAAGCTGATCTCAGCAGCTAAGTTCAAATAATTTCCTGAAGGGGCATCTGCATTCATTTTTTTTTCTTTTCTGATTCAGTATTAGACAGGGATCATGGGATTTGGGCTCTAGTTCCAGCTCTACTAATTATTAGCTATCATCTTGAGTAAATCATATCTATTTTCTGTGTTATATTTTCCTCTCTGATGACTTATAACAAGTAATCACTAACTTCTTTTCTATTTCATTAATCTGTAGTTAAGTGGCTCTTTGACCATCACACATTCATTTCTTCACCAAATATCAAATTTGACGATAAAGCAAAGATGGGGAGCAAAAGCGGGTTTTGTTTGTCTTTCACTGCATAAGTGTCTCTTGGAGAATTAAATTCTGAGGCTTTGAAGCTCGGGAATGAGAAATACAGGAAGAAGGCCTGAATTAAAGTCACAGGAATCAAGAGCTTAATAAAGCCATGGGAGGGAAATCCTTGTGATGATTCATAGTTTCTCTACCTATAGAATAGTTGCTGCCTCCAACAGGTCATGTCTGAATGAATGCCGTGCATGCTCCCGAGACACAATGATAAACACCCAGCAGAGAACTGAATGCATGATAAACAGCTATTTCAGAATGAAGAATAATGTTTACAGCCAACATAAGATTGTCTTTACAGCCAGGAAAACACAATGTATAGTGAGGTGGAAAGTAAACTGAAGAAACACTCTTTCGGGCAATGAAGTTACTGCTGGCTAGGTGGTGGGGAGCCAGGGTGGGTACAGAAATGCCTGGCTCCTATGAAAACATGTGATTTTAGGCTCAGTTCTCTACCTCCCTCATTCCTCTTCCTTGTGCTGTTGGAAGCTACAAGAATGAAGAGGTTTGCTAATGTAAACACTGAAAAGGCCTACCTTCTAAGAAGTATATGGAACTTTTTTTTTTTGCTGCCTTCAAGCAGCTCTCTTTCCCAGCCAGTACTGAATTCTCATGTATAGGATATTTTTCTTCACAGAGGTCACTTGGCAAAGTTTGGAAACATTTTTGGTTATCACAATGGAGATGATGGCAGTGGTAGTAGTATTACTGGTAGCTACTCAGTAAAACATTCTTCAATGCATAAAACAGAAATATTAAAAAAGAAAAATTTTTTCAATGCATAAAAAAGAAATATTTAGACCAAAATGTCAATAGTACAGAGATTAGGAAACCTAGTTTTAGCTCATTTATACATTAAAGAATTTGGTGCATCTAGAGCGTTCCCAGATATTGTGCTAGCTCCTGACGTTGGTGACTAAGACAGACATGATATATATACAGTCTAATGGATTTTTTGATGAGGAAGTCAGAAAATAAATAGCAATACGTTCCTTTGTTTCAGGCTAAAATAGGTTCCTTTGGTCTTCTATCAGCCACACGTACCCATGCCTATTCAAACAACTGACGTTCAGCGAACACCTTCTCCTAAGCAAAATATTTTGTCAAGGAGGCAGTTGGTGTTTAGGCCATTGTATTAGTCACTTTCCTGTTGCTGTGATAGAAACACTGACCCAAGCAATTTATAGAAGGAAGAGTTTATTTGAGCTTATGGTTCCAGGGAATTACAGTCCATCTTGGCAGGGAGGCAAGGTGGCTGGAGGTGGCTGGAGCAGGAGCAGCAGAAGCAAGGCTCTCATATCATCATACAGGCGCAGGAAGCAAGAGAGCAACTGGAGATCTGGCAAGGCTTAAGAACTCTCTAAGCCACGCTCAGTTACGTGCTTCCTCCAGGATAGCCACACCTTCTAAAACCTCCCAAAATGGTGCCATTATCTGGCAACAAAATGTCCAAACACTTGGAGCCTATGGAGGACATTTTATTTCACACCACCACCACCCTCTGGCCCCCATAGGCTCATGATCATATTGATAGGTTAAAAATTGGGATGGAGAGTGAGTGCGCAGATAGAATTCTCAGTGGGATACAGCTTTATTTTGCACGGGACACGTTTCCCTTGGGGAAGGGAAAGATGTCAGGGAAGGGCAGGGAAGGGAAAGATGTCAGGGAAGGGCAGGGAAGGGAAAGATGTCAGGGAA